>NW_019154092.1:3206227-3389267 GCF_002288905.1 Enhydra lutris kenyoni | reverse complement strand
GTGTGTGAGGTGTGTTTGTGTGTGTGTTTGCGTGTGTGGGTGAGGGGGGTGTGTGAGGTGTGTTTGCGTGTGTGTGTGAGGTGTGTTTGCATGTGTGTTTGCGTGTGTGGGTGAGGGGGGTGTGTGAGGTGTGTTTGCGTGTGTGAGTGTTTGCGTGTGTGAGAGAGAGGTGGGTGTGTGTGTGACTGTGTGTGTATTTCCTGGCTCTGCTGAGAGGGCCTGGCGGCAGCGGCATCTCACAGCAATAACCACACCAGCGCCCAGACCTTGGTTTGCAAATATCTCTCTGCACTGGAGGGAACAAGGATTCCTTGGAGAAATGATTCTGGGTCTGGAATATCTTGCTGATGGACACGTGTCAGAAGGACTCTGAGCCAGCTCAAAGGGGGTCCCGCTGGCCAATCTGGGATGGTTTGAGCACAAAAATAAATAATGGGAAGTGTAGATGACAGCCCACTGAGTAATACAGGAACACGCAAATCCAAGCTGATGGAAACAGAGAGAACAGAAGGCGAGGGGAACACCCATTCTTCCTGTAGGATGGCGTCTCGTAAATGGAGGAGGTGGTGGGCGTGGGAGTCCCATTCCGGTCTGATGTCTCTGTAAAAGTATTTGCTTTTAACTCAAGTGAACACACTTTTCCAGAACTCCGCAGATTGGCTATCTGCCCTCCTCCTGGGTACAGTATGCAAGACATTTTTCACAGTCTGCAGTCCATCTTGGGAGCCCAGCACCCTGATTGTTTCCTTAACTTATACACACTAAAGTTTGCTCTTTGTGAGTTGTTCTGTGGGCTTGATGATGGCCACCATCACGGTGGTGCGCCCCCCCACCCCCCCGCCGCCACATAGGGCTGTCAGCACCCTGCAGAGCCTCTGTGCTGCCCCCTGTAGACGGGAGCCCCAGTCCCCCACCTGCCGTCATGCTGTCCCAGAAACGTGCCAGCAGGGGAATCATGCTGTAGGTGGCCTTTTGGCTCATAGCAGAAGGCATCCGATATTCCTGTGGGTTGTAGCACGTGTCACAGTTTGTCCCTGTGTGTCACTGAGTGGAATTCAGTGGTGTGGAGGCACATGGTTGGTTCCCCAGCCTCATACTGAAGAGTCGCGTAGAGTTTGGGCAGTTAGGAACAGAGCTGCTGTTTGTATACAGGCTTTTGTGTGAATAATTAAATTCACTTGGGCAAACTCGTGAGGGTGGGATTGCCGGGCCATCACAGTTAATTCACAGAGGGAGGGAGGAGGGTGAACTCACACTTTGGCAGCACAGGGAATGGCAGGAAGAGCCCGGGAGGCTGGTCATGGGGCATGTGTCGCAAAGCTCACTGGCACATGGTTGATGGTGCCCCTGTGGGATGGCCCATGAAGGTGTCAGGCCTCAGGCATCTTGGATACAAAGCCCTTCCTTGGCTGAGGTGCCCTCAGCCAGGTAATGCATACCATCTGGGCCCCTCTCTGGAAGGTGTCCCCTGCCTTTCTTCAGCATCAGGCTGGCTCCAGCATGCTGGCATTGGTCCAGGTGGGATACCCGGTCTGCTCACCTTGGAGGCTCATGGCCTCTCTCCTCTTGGTTTGGCAGTCAGGGCCGGGACCTGAAGTTGCGCCTGTGGGACCTGGCAGAGGGCAGGAACGCCGTCGTGGACTCTGTGGCCCTGGAGAGCATGGGCTTCTGCAGGAGCTCCGTCCTCGCTGGGGCTCAGGAGCGCTGGATGCTGGCTGTGCCGGGGAGAGGTAGTGACGAGGTGAGTGCCAGCCTGCCTGGCGCTTGGCTTCACGAGCTGCTTGCACTTGGTTCCCCATCCTGAACACCTATTAGGGGATCGCTGTGCCTGCCCCAGGAGCCCCATGGAGTGCCAGGCTGCAACTCCAGGGGCCTTGGTCTGGCTGCTGCCCCAGTACCCAGTACTGCACGGCGTGGGGCTTGAGACCATCAGGAGTGCAGGGGCAGAGACTGCCTGGAGAGGTCCTCAAAGGACTTAGGAGCAGGCATGCATGGTGGGGAGTCTCGGGCAGGCCAGCAGGAGATGGTGGGAGAGAAATCGTGGCCTTCTGGTAGTCTGGGCATCAGGGGCAGCCTTTTGGGTTGCTGAACTGAGTTCTGGCATGAGAGGCCTTGATCCAGACTTGGAATGCTGAGGGTTGGGGGAGGCTGGCACTGGGGTAGTAATTGCAGAACAGAGGGTGCAAGTGAGAAGGGAACTCAGAGAACGGGGCTCCAGGTGGGCGTGATGGAGCCTCGGCGGTGACTGTCAGATGGAGCTCAGGCCAGAGTGGGCAGCATGTCCACACCCCCAGAGGCAGAAGAGGCAGAGTCCGCCAAGGGGAACAGGTGGTGGGAGGGTAAGGTGGAGGATGAGGGTGTGGCTGGAGGGGCCAGCACTTGGGGAGCTGAAGGGAAATTCAAGAAGAAACCCAGGAGCAGCAATTGGACAGGCCTGATGAGTGTTGGGGGCATAGGCGCTCAGGGTCTGGGCCGAGTGTGGGGCGCCAGGGGCTCTGAGCCTGGGGCAGGGAGGGCCCGGGGGTGCACACATGCAGGGAGAGGGAGCCTCCTGTCTGCCGCCCACGGCCATGTCTCTCTGTGTTCCCTGCCGGCCCCAAGGGGCTGTGCGGCAGGCGGCGCTGGGCAAGGACACGGGGCCCCATGCCCACAGCAGCGAGGTTTGGCCCCTACCCAAGAAGACTCGTTTATCTTAAAGCAGATTCCGTTCATAAATAATGAGAAAGGAACAGGCATTTATTTGTTCATGATTGCGCTTAAATCGCCAATTAGGAGCTACATACACTTTTCTTGCCAATTTGCCAAAAACCTGTTAAAAGTTTTATGAATGTGAAAAGAGAGGGGTGTGCTTCCTCCTGGACAGCCAGGGCCAGGCAGCGCCAAGCCTCGCTCCTGCGCTGCACGCCGTAGAGCCCAGCTCTCCCCACTGAGGCGGGGATGCCCCGTGCTGCCTTCTGCTTCTCAGCCTCTCTGGGCCTTCCTGGCTGCACGTCCCACCCCCGGTGTCTGGCCCCTGACACCCAGAATGTGCTGCTCCAGGTTGTTTTTAACTGGCTTGCTGGCTCCCTCGTCGCCAGTGCAGGCGGCACCTGTGGTTTTCAGGAGCAGCCAGTCCAAGGACCTCAGATATCCTGGGAAAATGATTGTTTTCCACGTTCCCACCTGGAATCTGCCTGGATGGAATCTGCTTGGAAAGGCATTGCTGGCCTATGCCCAGACAACGCCCAGGGAGGACATGCTCCCACCCTGCTCGGCCATCTGGGTGGCCACGCTTGCCCAAACCAAACATTTTACCTTCTGGAAACTAAGGTTGCAGTCGAGTGCCACATGGAAAGTACACTGGTATCTGGAGGAGGCTCTGAGTGCAGGCGTCCAGGCCCTTGCCAGAGCCCAGAGCCCAGAGCCCTTTGTCGGACTCACAACGGCCCCTGGGCTTGCCTAGGTCCTTGGGCCCTGGGCTCCTTGCTCTCCTACACCCAGGATGTGGCTGTGGGTACTGCCACTCACTCTTCCTCCCATAGTGTCTTGCTGAGGCTTCGGGGCTGTCCTGGTTTCCCCCTCTCCTCCCCAAGCTGACTTGCAGGGTGACTCATCCCTACCTGAGTCCCTTGCCTTCACACCCCTCCTCACTGCCACCAGAGGAATCTTCCTGGGCCCACAGATTGGGAGAGGCCATCCCTCACCATACCTGTGTGCCCTTGTACCAGGCCATCCAGGGTGTGGGCCCATGCAGACTGTGTGTCCAGGGACTTCTGTTTCTTCTTGCATCCATCTCCCCATGAGCACATGTAAGCAATCAGGGTCTTCCCCCCAGGTCCCAACTACCCAGTCAGTATTTTTTTTTTTTTAATATACTTAAAAAAAAAATTTTTTTTTTTTAGTGGGAGGAGGGGTAGAGGGAAAGAAAGAGAATCTTTTTATTTTTTAAATTTTTTTAAAAAGATTTTATTTATTTATTTGAGAGAGAGCATGAGTCGTGGGCAGAGGCAGAGGGAGAGAGAGAAGCAGGCTGTCCACTGAGCAGGGAGCCCCATGTGGGACTCAATCCCAGGACCCCGAGATCATGATCCAAGCCAAAGGCAGACGTTTAACAAACTGAGCTACCCAGGCACCCATATTTCTTTAAAAATTTTTTAAAGGATTTTATTTATTCACTGATAGAAAGACTGCACAAGCAAGGAGAGCAGCAGGCAGAGGGAGAAGGAGAAGCAGGCTGTCGTCTGAGCAGGGACCCCGATGTGGGACTTGATCTCAGGACCCTGGGATGATGACCTGAGCTGAAGGCAGACGCTTAACTGGCTCTGAGAGAGAGAATCTTAAGGAGGCTCCACACTCAGCAGGGAGCTTGCTTCTCCCTCTCCCTCTGCCCTCACACTGCTAGCAGCTTTGCTGCTTTGCCATGTGTACAGGGCTGGGTGCCCAGGTGTCCCGACCCAGAGGAGCAGTTCTTTGTCTGTTCTATGGAGCATCTGGCCTCCCAGGTGAGCGTGCCCTGGCTGGGGCCCACAGGCTTCCCACAGTGTCTACAGCTGATTCTCAAACAGTAAGCCTGAAATTGAGTCGCTGGTACTCACTGCCAAGGACACAGAGGCTCCGAAAGCCCCCTCCCCTTCTCCTGGGTTTTCACCTGACTTCTGGGACATCCTTAGGTTCTGCTGTGTCTTGGTTGCCACGTGACTTTTCTTGCATGTCTTTTTATTTTGCTAGAGCTCCTCCTTGAGCCATCTTTGCTGTTCCAGGGGCTCCTAGCAGCCTCTTAGTTGACGACAGTAACAACCGCTCACATCACTGAGGGTCTTTTCTGTCTCCTTCGTGGGCAGTGAGGGCTGCGGGGGCTGGTATGGACACTGATCCTGCAGGCCCCGCAGACGCTGGGGGAGCCTGTATGTGTGTGCGTACGTAGGTGTGTGCCTCTTTGTGGGGACGTGTTTGTACTCTGCAGCGAGCCCCTCCCCGAGGACACTGCATGGGTCTCTGGGAAGAGCCCTGCCAAGAAGGTCCCCACAGCCTCAGCCTGTGGGTTTGCCACCCCCATGCAGGCCTGCAGCTGGGAGGACAGGGCCACCATGCCACTGGCTTTCTACCCTGCCTGCAGGGTGCCCTCGGACAGACCCAGCGTGCAGGTAGCAGATCGTGAGAGGACTCAGGACTTAATCTCAGGCCTTGGGCTGGTTCTCCCCTGTGGGTTAGTGAGAGCAGCCCAGCTCACACCCACCTGCCTCCAGTTTACTGGGTGCTGAGACAGCAGGCCAGCTGTCCCTTCAACGCCCACCACCCCTGCCCCAGACTCTTCATCTGCAAACCAGAAGATGTCCTCTTATTGGCGAGGGACGGTGTGGCTTCATAGTGGCTGCACACTGTCAGCTCAGCCCCTCTCACTGGCATCAAGGGGGCCCGAGGGCTGGTCGAGCCTTCCCATCATGGAGTGGCAGGCCTGCTTCACATGGAATCCCCTCTACCTCCAAGGACCACAGGAGGGGGCGCCCTTGTCCGTTTTTGCTGGAGATGAGGCAGTAGGGATGCAGATGGCGGGGGGCAGTTTCTGGGCGGCAGTGCTCTAGTGCCCAAGCCTGCTCCTTGTGACTGCAGCTATCCCCTGCAGATGGTATGGGGCAGAGCTTGGCCCAGCTCAGATGGACAGGCCTGAATGTGACCTGGCTGTGTGGACCAGAAAGGCACATCTTCCAGCCCGGGCACAGGAGGGCCTGCCCCTGCATTCAGGTGACACAAAACACCACTGTGATACCCAGTATAGAGGTGCGGGGCGTCGGGACCAGCCAGGCCCCAAACACAATTCCCCTTGGTGCACACGATGTTCATTTCCTAGACTTGCTGGTGATCCCCAGGGGTCCCTTGTGCATTTTTTTTTTCTTTTCTTTTCTTTCTTTTTTTTTTTTTTAAGATTATTCATTCATTTGTCAGTGAGAGAGAGAAAGAGCACATCAGGGGAGTGGCAGGCAGAGGGAGAGGGAGAAGCAGGCTCCCTGCTGAGCAGGGATCCCGGTGTGGGATTCTATCTCAGGACCCTGGAATCATGACCTGAGCTGAAGGCAGAGGCTTATATAACCGACTGAGCCACCATGGTGCCCGCCCCCACATGCACTTCTGTAAACCATCCGATGCACCTGAGATAGTTCAGAGTTGTTCACATGAAAGCCCACATCAGGAAAGAGAAGGAGGCAGAGATCGGGAGGATGGGTAAACTGAGTCAGTGCCCAGCAAGCCCCCTGCTCAGTGAAGAGGTAAAATCAGGAAAGGCCAGAGGTGGTGATGCTGGTGAGAGGGACATGCCGGTCACTCAGGAATGACGTGTGAGTTTCACAACGCCCAGCAGCGCCTGAACCCACGAGCCTGTGCGGCCTAATTAGGAGGCTCGGCTCCCAGGTTCCTCTGGGGAGCAGACAGAAACTCGCAGCAGCCTTGGCTAATCGCCTTAAAAGTCTCTTGTTTGTATAGCACAGGCTCGACTTGGCGCCTGCCCAAATCTACTTGTTTTCTTACCGTCAGGTTCAGATTCTGGAGATGCCATCTAAGACGTCAGTGTGCACCCTGAAGCCGGAGGCCGATGCCAAGCCAGGCATGCCCATGTGCCTGGAGCTGTGGCAGGTAAGGCCCAGCGCACGCCAACCACGCCCTGCCAGTCACGCCTTCCAGGTCATGAATCATGCCCCATTCAGGATTTGGTTTATTGTCAAACCACGAGCCCCCTGGGAGCCTGTATGCATGCTGCCTTCTGCAGCCTCAGTGTCCCCCCGGGGCCTCCTGCTGCCCCCCTGCCGCTGCTGCTTGTCTTACAAACTGCCCTGGGGCGGGCCTGGCTTATGCTGTCCTCTGCAGGGCGCCCCCCCCCACCCCCCCGCACCGGCCCGGGGAGTGAGGAGGGACAGCTGGGTCAGCAGAGCATCCCCCTCCTGCAGAGGGCCACGAACTCCGCTCCTCTTCGCACGCCCACGTGCAGCCCTGCACAGGGCTAGGAGGGAAGTGCTGACTAACCCTGCAAGCCCACTCGGCCACTGCTTGGCTGGGGATTACCTTCTGTGACTTTTTTGCCTCCAAGTCAGGAGTGGGCTTAACATGCTGACTTTCCCTGCGGCCACACTTGGCATTTCTGATTTACAGCCATTTCCTTCTTTCTTGTCTATTCTTTCTGCTTAGAGAGGGTCAGAAGACATCTCCTGGGGCTGGCAGCTGAAGCCTAGGACCAGGGAGTGGGTCACACTCCAGAGTCCTAGCAGCATGGATTTTGGCTCCAAGGCAAAGAGTGAGTCTTGGGAGGGATCCTCCTGGGCCCGCCCACTTGCCTCTACTAGAAGTCCCATCCCTCCACAGGGCACAGCCTCCTCCTGGCCAATATGGGACAGCACTGGCTCAAAGTGTACTACTGTTCTGCTTCTCAGGGCTGCTGCTGTTTGGGGCAACAGAGCTGATGATCTGGTGTGTTCACCTGGTAAGAATGCCAGGTAGCATCTTTGCTGTGACAGAGACCGCGGTAGATAGGTCCTTGACCGGTGCCTGCCTTGGAAAGCACGGCTTACAGCCATTTTCCCAGCTCTGTTCAGTTCACCAGCACCTTCTAGGAGCTACCTGAGCCTGCCTGAGATTGGGAGGAGGTGATCCTGCCTTGTGCCGCGCTGCTTGTTTGCACTTCTCCCAAGATGGGCTTGGGCACTTTGGGGATGTCTGTGGGGCCAAGAGGACCCACAGGGCCAGGTACGCCACCAGAGCCCTTGCCCCACGCTTTTCGTCCCTCCACGGACCTGCGCCTTCTTGCCATTGGTTTCCCCCTGTGCAGTTTCTTCACGAACATTCCAGTTGGAATTTGTTTCGATAAGCTGATTCCACCGCTCAGAGACAAGCCCACGGGGAGCTGAGCAGAGGGGTGGGGGTGGGGCTGCAAGATGACCGTGCTCCTGGCACCTGCAGGTTTGTGGCGGGGAACCGCCTGAGGTCTGGACGCCTAGGGCTGCGGTGTGGTGCTCACACTTCCGGGCAGGACCTTGCGGCTGCACCCGCTCACTCTGCTTCCCTGGAAACACTGTCATTGCGTAATCATGTAAAAATTCCAGCAGAAAAATGTATAGAAACGGGATGTACAAACTTGTTAAGGTAATTAATATAGTTGACAGAAGGACAAATCGAGTTTTTGTTAGTTGATACAGATCCAACGCAAAGCGTTCTGTTAAAAGAGAGTCGACATTAATTTGAAATGTCCTTTTTTTTCTCTTCAGACCTGAAGGTCCAGGTTGTAGTTTATTAATCTGAGTGTGGCAGAGGGACCTGACATGGTATTTCTTACTGAAACATTCAGATGTATTCTTCTTTTTTAATCCTTTTTTTTTTTAAAAAAGATTTTATTTATTAGGGAGAGAGGGAGAGAACACCAACAGGGGGAGGGGCAGAGGCAGAGGGAGAAGCAGACCCCTTGCTGAGCAGGGAGCCTGATGTGGGGCTCGATCCCAGGATCCTGGGATCATGACCTGAGCTGAAGGCAGACACTTAACCGACTAAGCCACCCATGTGTTCTGTATCCTTTTTTTTTTTTTAGATTTTTAAAAAAACTTTATTTGAGAGAGCATGCAAGTGGTGGGGAGGGGCAGAGGGAAAAGAGAAAGTAGATTCACTGCCCAGCGCCACACCAAGGGGATCCACCTCTGCACTCTAGGATGAAGACCTGAGCGGGAAGGCAGATAGACTGAGCCACCCAAGCACTCCAGATTCTTGTTTGGCTCTTCAAAGGGGCCGACTTGCATTGAATTAGGTTGATTATCACATTAAAGCTCAGGAATACTGATTACAGCAGCCCTGAGAACAGGCTTTCAGACCCTGGGCCTAGGGTCCCCTCTAGTGAGCTGGGAGCTCCCTACAGTACTGATCCCAGCAAGTGCTGTAGGCGGGGTCTGCCTGCTGGGGTCTCACCCAGTTAGGACACCCAGTGACAGAAGACACAAAGCAAGTCCTTCTGGCAACTTTAGGTCCTCGCCCCAGGGAGATCAGCCTGTCCCCAAAGGCCTGAGGCCATGAGACTGCTGTTCTACCTGTCGCGCCTGTAGCTGGGGTCCTCAGGGGCCTTGCAGCACGGATGGGGAGCAGCAGCCATCAGGGCTAGAGCTCAGTGCTTGGTCACCCTCAGCAACAGTGAGGCGAGCCCCTGCAGGTCGGTCTGGCTCCTATTCTGATAGGTGGGTGACTGGCATGCGGCCAGTGAACGAGCCGAGACGCTCAGAACCGAGAGACCACGGGCATGCTACAAACTTGGGCTGCAGAGACAGACCAGAACCAATGTGTTGGCACTGAGAGGAGCAGCGCCCTGGGGCGGCGGAGTGGAGGAGAGGCTGGGCAGAGGCAGGGTGGATGGGAAAGCTGGCGACAAGACAGATCACTCCCCTGAAGGGAACAGACCCAAGTGGGCCCCAGGTGAGCTCTTCAGAGCTGACCTCTTGGGTGGGACTGGGCAGGTCTGGCCAGGGGGTTCGCATGAGTTCCTGGTCAACAGACAGAGCACTGGGCTGTTCTCATCTGGCTCTCACCCTCCTAGCAGGGTCCAGATATGGTTGCTCATGGGGGAAGTCCCTTTCTGGAGAGGCACAGCGGCCTGAGATGAGGTACCTGAGCAGAGGGCCTAATCGCTTCTTCAAGCAGTCTATACGTGTCTGGAGAAAAGCCTTATAAATAATTTCATGCTGCACAAATAGTTTCCATTCAGGTAACTTGAAAGATACCAAAGTGGAGCTCTTCCCCATTACAGAACTGCAGAGAAAGCGTACCGACCCTGACGGGTTTGCATGGGAGGCCAGACGGAGGCAGGGATCACGCTCGGCTGCTCCCAGCCTTGATCCCTCCGTGGCAGCATCAGCAGGCGGGTGCACACACAGGGTTCATGGTCATGGGGCCCTTCTCCTAACTGCTTGCTCAGTCGGGCCCACTGGGGCGGGGGTCAGCCTATAAGAGGCCCTCGGGAGGGGCATAGGCTGCCACAGGCTAAGTGAAGCTAGGAGCCGTTCTTTGTATGTATGAACACGTATTATCATCAGAAAAAAAATGTCGAGCCGTTCCTGTGGATGTGCGGGAGATATCCTCCAGGCTAGCTGCCATCTCCTTCTGATCAAAGAGCCACTTTGCATCAGGCTCCCCCTGGCTCCCTTCACTAACCAGGGCCCCAGTGACGTACATCGCACCCTAAAGCCTCAGTTTCCCCTTCTGATACACAGAGAGAGCCCTGCTTCCAGGTGTAGAGGATATAGTGTCCTCTTGTTAGACACATGATCTGGTGCCTTTTGGCTGAACCCAGTCACCTTGCTTAGCCGAGCAAAGGTTCTTCTGATGTGTACAGTGTTGGGGCCTAGAGCCCCTCGGGGTGGGTGGAAGCACCCACGCAGCTCATAACGGGAGCTCCAGCAGGTGGGGAAGGAGAGGCTCCCTGGTGCCATCAGCCCGTGACCCATGAGGCCCAGGTACTCTGCTCAGTGTCAGCCTTGCCGCCAACAGGGGACTGACTGTTCTGGGAGTTGCAGGTGACCCAGGAAGCAGTCTCGCTGAGCAGCTCCAACCCCTCTGCCGCCAGGACCCCATTCTTACCACTGCATGCAGAGGCCAGGCCCACAGTTCCCGGAGGCTCAGCTGAGCTCCTGGCTCTTGGAAAATTCACTGGGGAGGGGGTGTGCTCAGTTATTTCTGACATTTGAGTGACACTGACCCCAGGCAGCTCAGCAGGAAATGCAGAGACGAGTGAAGAGCAAAAGGCATCGGCAGGCGTGTGCTTTGCCCCAGAAGCAACCTGGGTCCCTGTCCTGGAGACTGGGCACCAAGCACAGGGCTGCCACTTTCAGTGCTGGGGTGACACGGCGTCCCGAGGCGCTCCCCTGGAGTGGTTGCTGAGGTGAGATAAACGAGGCGTCTGTCCCGGGTGCAGAGCCCTCTGACCCGCGTCCTCATTCATCACAATAGCTCAGGGCCGGCAGAGCTCGGCTCACACCAGTCAGCGCCCTGGCGACTCACCAGGCCTGGGGGGGTGGGGGGCTTCCGCGGCGACATTGACAAAGCACAGAAAGTTCATTTTTCATTGAGATGGAGTTCGCGATTTCCTTTGGCTGGCAGTTCTAGACAGGTGACCGGCCCCACGAAGGGGTGGCCACAAGTCTCAGCCTGCAGAAAGGAGGCAGGAGGAAGCTGCAGCGCCCGTCCCGGCTGGCAAGCAGCAGTAGCCTGGCAGCGTGAGGCGGGGGCCGTGCCGGGCGACCTTGGGCTCGGCGCCCTCCAGTCTCGGTCTTCAGAGTGTGCCAATGCTGGCTCGTGCCAGCCTGGTGCCGCTGGTGTTTGCTCTCAAGGGGACACACGGAGCCTCCAAACTGTTAGGGCCATGTGGGGAACACGGGGAATCGGTACCTGGCTGGGCCACCTCCAAGGCCCAGCGGGGGAGGCCGCCCCTCTCCAGAGCCCCTTCTCCCCCAGAATGTACTGGAGCCTTCTTCGGGAGCTGACTGCTGTGCTGTCCCTGCAGGCCGACTCCAGTCCCCGCCCACTCCTCCTGGCCGGCTATGAGGACGGATCGGTGGCCCTGTGGGACGTCTCTGAGCGGAAGGTGTGCAGCCGCGTCGCCTGCCACACGGAGCCCGTCATGGGCTTTGACTTTGACTCCCAGAAGGCCAGGGGCGTCTCGGGCTCCGCGGAGAAGGCGCTGGCTGTCTGGAGCCTGGATGAGCAGCAGGCCCTGCAGGTCAGTACGCCAGACCCGAGGTGTCATTTATCCTGCTTTGCACTAACAGTCTGATAGGCTGAAACAATATTTAGGCATGAAGAGGAGTTGTTGCAGATCCCTGGCTAATTAATCACCGTGAGGCGGGGTGCAGGCCAGCCTGTCCGCGGGGCCGGCGCAGGAAGAAGGGGGCGTGGGCGCTTGTGAACCGTTCACATGGTTTGGGTTTCTCTCAGACCTCGGGTTAACAGCAGTCACGTCTTGTCCATCTAGAGAAAAGGCATGTAGAGTCCAGGGGTAGGCAAGTCCATTTGCAAAGACTCAGAGGAATTCGGTAGGTAAGGAACTGATTAATCAACCCAAACCAACCCAGTGTGGAGAAACCCATGGAGTCACGCCCCCCAGGGCAGTCTGCAGGCCAACCCCAGGGAAGCTGTTCCTCTCTGCCTGCCACGACAGGGAAGGGGTGTGAGTCCTCAGGCCAGAGCGGGGTGTTCCCATGAAGTCTCAGTGGACTTTCCCTTCCCACATGGCTTGTGGAGCACTTGGAGGCCAGGTCTGGGCCTGTGGCTGGTACTTGGCCTACAGTGGCCCAGCCTGCACCCTTAGCCCTGTTTGGGACCTTGGGGGTAGAGTTGGGGGTCGGGGAGCCTCCTGTCCAGGCCTCACATGAGGGCAGGTCCCAGGGGGGCTGCAGGTCCCAGGATGAGAGGTTTGATGCCTCTTGGCCCCCAGAGGGTGGCCTGGTGCACTCTGGCGTCTTGGGGTGGCTGAGGAGTCCCTATTAGCCAGGAAGCCTTGGAAGGAGGAGACTTGGCCATTTGACTAGCTCGTGGAAGCTGCGTGGAAGGGCAGCGCTCTAAACCCAGGTCTGGTTGGGGAATAGGGCCCCAGTTGGGAAATGCGTGGCCCTTGGGGAGACTGCCAGCAGAAGCAGCGGCAGGCTCGGCACCTGGCCTTACCTGGGCGCTCATCGCTGGAGTGCTGGAGGACAGGACTGCCCCTCTGTGTAGGAGCTGTGGGGGAGAAGAAGGCATCTCCCCTCACCAGGTGGTAAAGCCTTTCTTGCTAGCCTGGCAAGCCTGCTGTACCTCACACTCGCCTGGCCTGGACCCTCACAGACAGAGGAAAAAGATCTGGGCAGGCCAAGCCCCTGAGGCACGACGTGGGTTGGAGAGGGGCGGGGTGGGCCCCCAGGGAAACTAAGGGCGTGCTTCAGTGCCTAGCAGGTGTCACGCATCCTGGGTGCTACCCTGGGCAGGGGAAGGGGGTTGTGGCATTGCCACCAGGTCATCCCAAAAGAGGGACGGAGCCAGGACAGCTGGGGCAGGGGTCTTACGTGGTAGGTGAGGAGTCCTGGGGAAGACAGAGGCTGAGAAGAAACAAGGCAGCGGGGTGCTAGAGGGAATGGTGACGGACAAAGAGGCCCAGAGACGGACACAGCTCAGGCAGAGGGAGACCTGGGAAGGGCGCTTTCATGTTGAAGCTGGAATTGGGACTGGCATCCTAGAAAATGATCCAGAGCAAGTGACCAGCAGCGGCAGGGAGGAGCTGCCTACTGTCCTAGTGTGAGGCTGCCTGGTGTCTCTCCGGGTGGGATCAGAACAGGAACCTGAAGGTGGGAGTGGCTGGCCAGAGCCCAGCAAGAGAGGGGAAAGTGGGTCAGTGTGATATTAAGGGACGGGTACACATTTATGCTTCCTCAGCACTGCTCTTCCCCAGCAGATCAGCTTGTGGCAGTACATGGCCAACTTAGAGTAAAGGCAACTAGCTGTCTGTCTTTCTGTCCTTCTTTTGTCTTAGAGAGCCCATGGAGGCCCTGGGGGAAGGGGGGTTAGACAGGCCTCCAAATGGGGCCAGGCCTGGCTGTGGTGGGGCAGAGCTTCTCATGCCTCTGTCCCAGCAGAAAGGCCCCAAGCCCTTGGAATGGTGGACCTGAGCAGGAATGGGAGTGAATGTCGTCGTGATGGGTGTCATCTTTAAGACTGGGGCAGAGCCAGGCTGGTGCTGGGTCTTCCTGTCCTCAGCAGAGGAGGGCATCTCACTGGGTGTTGAGCCCAGCCAGGTAGGCCTTGGAGTTCTCTCTTACACCCCTCCTTCCTGTTCCTTGAGCCTGGTGGGGACAAGCCTGGGTCTCCACCTTCCCACTGTGGGTCCCGGGCTCCATCCCACTGTGGCTTGAATTTCATCAGCCTGACCTTGCAAAAGGCGGAAGACTCGGGGTGCTTCCCTGAGAACCCCACCCCAGACTGTAGTACCCCCAGGACCCCGGGAAGGGTCCCCTCCTGCCGACCTGGCCCAGATCTGCCTGGTCTCTGCCGGCTTGCTGGGGAAACAGCTGCTGGAACTTAAGACTTAAATTTATGGGGCACGTTCCAGTCCAGAGATGAACTTTTACTGTACTGATGAACTGAAAAGTTAAAGCACAGAGGATTATTAATGAATTTGAAAGTTAAAGCAGAAGGGGAACCAGGCACCGCGGGGTGGACGTGGTGGTTACGTGACGGTGTTACTCAGGGCTCTGGGCCCCACTCAGCAGCACACATCAAAGCAGGAGGACAGTGCCCCTCCCGCCGAGCACAGCCACTGAGAACGGCTGCATGTCGGGTTCCAAGTTGGCCCCAGAGGCCCTGGAGGTTTTCAGGTTGTGACACAAGGCCCCTGAGGAGGAAGTGGCAGGGGCCGGTGCCCACAGGCATCCACAGGCATCCTTGCCCCGAGGTCCTTGGTGCACCGTGCTGGCTCTCTGCTGCAGCTGCCTTCCCTGGCCCTTGAGCCACGTGGGCACAGATGGGCCTCACCTCACAACCCGCTGCTGGAGTCTCTAATGAGCCCAAATCAATCTCTCCCGGGCGGGCGCTGGGAGCAGAGACGCAGATGAGGTTTCCCGCAGCAGAGCGTGGGTAATGAGAACCAGATGGCGGCCGCGCCGCGTGCACATTCCTGGCACCTGAGGTCATGTGCTGTGAGAGCCACTAGTGGCCAGGGATCCCTCCGGGATGGGTGCGGCCAGGGACCGTGGCAGTGACCGGGAGCCTTGGGCCACCCTCCTCAGGACACTGTGGCCTCGGGGGCACGTGGCAATGCTGGGCCACTCACTTGCCTTCCAGAGGTGGCTTTTCCTCCAGCCTCCAGGGGATCGGGCCTTGGCTGTCGTCAGACACAGGTGGTGTGCAGACCTGCTCCTTCCTCCCACACTTGGGCAGGGCCCATGGCCTTGAAGCAGGGGCTGATTTACGGCCAGCAGTATTTTTAGGCCTTTAAGTAATATTGAACCACTCCCCGCCCCCCACCCGGGCAGCCTGGACTGGGAATCGGACCAACCACGCTTCCCCGAGGTGCACCCACGGCTGGTTGGCCAGGTGTCCGCTTGTCCTGCTGTGCATCTGCTGCCCTTTCTCCCAGTCCCCACCCTCTAAATTGTCAGCGGCAGGACCTGTGGACCTGAGACCAAGCAAATTGTGGACACAACTCAACCCCCCATAGCCATCTCAGGAACACAGCAGAATAAGCAAGGCTCTGGCAGCCGTGACCATGAACGGACCCTGTTGGACCCTCCTCGGGAGTCTCCTCCTCGGGAATACAAGCGCAGGATAGGGACTGGCCTCTCGTGGTTGAGGTCGCCATCAAAGCTTCTGCTGCTGCTTCTCTTCTTTCCTGCCAGGGGAGCCTACTTTCTGCCTTCACTTCGGGACCAGAGTCACTCCTGCCCCCGTGGGCAGCGCTGGGCATCTTCGCTCCTCCCAGGTAGTAACATGGCGTGGAAGGTGTTCTGTGCCCTAGACCCAGCTTCCAGTGTGTGAGAACCACGGCTCCGGGGTGTCTATGGAAATTCAAATTCCTCTTCCCCTTGCCTTTGGTTCTTGATGATCGTCAGCAAGAGCAGACTTGAAAGCAGCCCTTTTCTCCCTGGAAAATACTCCCCTATGGAATATGAAGGAGGTGACCCTGAAGCAGGACCCCACATGGGTTCCAGGGAGCCCATGGCTCCAAGCCCAGGGGTCCCCTGGCTACCCCTGGCTTAGGGCAAAGTCCACAGAAGAGAAAAGGATGAGGGATGGTGATGGTCATCAGTTCTCATTTCCAGCCCCGTGTTCTGGTCCGTGTAAGTGGAGAGGGGTTCAGGTACACATAGGATTTGCCTTCTCACCCATGCACAGTGGCCTTGGCTCTCACAGTCCTTCTCCAGCATGTGCCACTTGTTGGCCTGGACATCGTGGTGCCCCAGTTGGTGGGCCAGGTACTGGCCAGAGCCCTGGAAGAGTAGGAGGGGGAGTCCCTGATCATGAGATGTGGGGCAGGCGTGGAGGGGACTGGATGGGTCTCTGGGGGGCTGCCTGAGTGCTGATAGCACTGGCCAGGAGCCCAGGCCGTGCCACGAGGAGGCCGGGGCTGTAGTGAGCCACCCACATGCTACAGCTTAGACGTCATGCAAGTTTGCTGTCAGGTTTTGCAAAGGGTCTCATTGTAGAAGATCCTCCTTCTGCTCCTAGTGGAGAAAGAATCTGGATTGTGAATAGGCATTGAGCTGTCAGACTTGGGGCTTTTCTTCTCAAATTAGTTAACGTAAATGAATTGCGTTATTTTATGATTTCAAAATAACCACATAGTCTTAAAATAACCCGTTAGAGAGCCTGTCGATTTCCGTGTGGTGGGGCTCTGTCGGCCTCTCAGTAAACTAAGCTGCACCCCCTCCCCTGTTACCCCTCTCTGCTTATGGTGTTGGGGTATGGGGAGTCCCAGAATCAAGGCAGGCATCCCCTCCTCTCCTGACCTCTGGATAAGCTGGTAGGGGGTCTGTTTTGTGAGTGGCCATGGGTCGCTGTTTTCTACTGGGACAGGTGTTTTCTCTGCAAGGAAGGCTTGATTTTCTTCTTGGACTGATTTAGGTTTCTGGATTTGGGGGTGGGGGGAGTGGTAAGTTGCCTTTTTCTAAGAATTTGTCTCTGGGCATAAAAACCTTTAAGATATTTTATTTCTTTTTTTTTAATATTTTATTTATTTATTTGACAGACAGAGATCACAAATAGGCAGAGAAGCAGGCAGAGAGAGAGAAAGGGAAGCAGGCTCTCCACTGAGCAGAGAGCCCGATGCAGGGCTCGATCCCAGGACCCTGGATCATGACCTGAGCGGAAGGCAGAGGCTTTAAACTCACTGAACCACCCAGGTGCCCCCCCCTTTTTTTTAAAAGATTTTATTTATTTATTTGAGAGAGAGACAGTGAGAGAGAGCATGAGAGGGGAGAAGATCAGAGGGAGAAGCAGACTCCCTGTGGAACTGGGAGCTCGATGCAGGACTTGATTCTGGGACTCCAGGACCATGAATTGAGCTGAAAGCAGTTGCTTAACCAACTGAGCCACCCAGGCGCCCAAGATATTTTTCATACTACCCCTTTTTTAGTTGTTTGAAATGACTATGTAGACTCTACTGTATTTACAAAACTGTCCCATTTTTAATTTCTGATCAGTCTTATCTTTGTTGATCTTTAAAAATCTTTTTTTCTATCATGAAGAGTCTCTTATGGTTTGAAAGAAGAAAAAGAAAAAAAAAAGCAAAAAAAAAAAAAAGACAAAAAAAATCCTTTTCTGTTTCATCATTTCTGTTCTGATATTTCCCTTCCTTCCTCCCGTGTTTTCTGGGGCTTGGTCTGTTGCTCTGACTTGAACTGGGTGTGGAACCCACTTGTTCTCTCTGCTGACCGACCCCCAGTGGTAGCTGCAGCCTCTCTGCAGCCCTCTAGCTGCATCCCATGTTGGGAGATGTCACTGTCTTCATTCTGAGGGGGACCCAATTTTTGCTTGTTCTCTGACCACTGAACTGATCAGAGTGTTTTTATGTTTCCAAATGTTTGATTTTTTTCTTTCTCCCCAGTTTTTTTTTTTTTTTTTTTTTTTATTTTTTGGATTTCTAACTCAATGCCGTTGTGGTCGGAGAATAAGGTCTGAATGATATCAGCTCTCTGAAATGTGGAGGCCAGTCCCGTTGACATAAGTATTCCACATGTGTGTGGGAAGGAAGTGCTTCTCGTTGCTGGGTGCATGGCCGTCACTGCATGTGCTCAGGCAGCCGTGGGTGCCATGCAGTCCGACACCATCCGTGTGACTAGGCGCCTCGGGAAGGGGCAGGGAGACCCCAGTGCCAAGACACATCTTGGCAACTTCTCTGGTATCCTATGTGTTCTTCTGCATTTTGAAGCTGGCTTAGGAACATCCGGGTTTAGCACGGTCACCTTCCTGGGGAATTGAACCTTTATACTTTTGTGACTCTTGTTATCCCCAAGAAGGATTTTTGCCTAAAAGCCTGTTTTGCCAACTCTTAATGTGGTTCATGCCAGGTTTCTTCTGATTATACTACTTCCTTTTATAGCTTTAAAAAAAAAATCTTTTGCCTTCAACTTGTCTTCAGATGTAGGTATCTCTCTCGCAGAGTTGGCTTTGCACACGGATTGGGTCTCATTGCTGCTCTTTTGTACTATAAATGTTGCCCGGGCATTCTTATTCCTCAGGCACTCCTTCCAGAGGCCGAGAGGGCTGCCTGTTACAGAACATCTAGTGGGGGCCTCCGACTGTGTGAATCTGCCTGTTGATGGTACCCACAGTTCTAGGCGCTTCTCCAGGTTTGTCCTGGCTCCCCACTGGACTGTGGGGGAGCCAGCTCCCAGCCAACTCACCAGCCTTTGGGGTCTGGCTCACAAATTTTGATTTCTGTGTCTTCATTTTTGTTCAGTTCGAAATACTTTCTATTGTCCCTGACGATTTCTTCTTTGATCCAGTTGTTCCTTAGAAGTAAATTGCTTAATTTCCAAATATTTGTTGATTTTGTAGATATCTTTCGTCTAGCTTCATTCTGCTGTCAGTGAAGGAACCTGCACAATGTCAGCATTTAGCTATTTATTGAGGCTTGTGTTTAGCCCAGCACACACTGCATTACATCTCGGTGAGCGCGTGTGTTACGCATTTGTTGGGTGGAGCATTCCGTCAGCACGACCTTGGTCAAGGTGGTTGGTAGCATTAGCGGCTGCCATATCCCTGCCGATTGTTTCATCTAGTTTTTCACCGGTTACTGAGCGAGGTAACCGTTCAGTAACCTCGTTCAGTAACTTTGGATCTTTGAGTGTGGTCATGAATGTGCCTATTTCCCCCTTTCTGTCTGCTTTGCTTCATGAATTTTGAAGCGCTGTCATTACGTGCATTTAAGGTGGTGACCACATCCGGCTGAATGGTCATCATGAAATATCCTTCTGTAGCTCTTGTCATGTCTTTTTTTTTTTTTTAATAGTAATTTAATTTTTTTTTAAATGGAAGTGTAGTTGACACCCAACAAATGTTACCTTAGTTTCCGGTGTAACACATCCTTTGTCTTGGGGTCGATTTAGTCTGAAGCTAATGCAGCAGCACCAACTTCCTCAGGTTTCCTCTTTTTGAGGCATGTCTCCCTTATTTTCAATCTAGGACCGTCTCTTTATATTTAAAATGGATCTTTGGCTGTCTTGCTTTTCAGTCCTTCCTGACAATCTCTGCCTTCTGATTGGAGCACTCAGTCTGTTTGTACTTAATGGAATTAGTGATGTGCCTGGCCTTAAGCCTGCCATCTTGATACTGGTTTTCCAGTTGTCACTTCTGTTTTTGACCCTCTTTTACTCCTTTCCTGCCTTCCTGTGTGTTAATCAAATATTCATTTTTTGGTTTTCCATTTTATTTCCTTTCTTGGTTTCTTTGATATCACTCTTATCCTTTTCTTCTGAGCGGCTCCTTGCAGGTTCACAGTACCCATCGTCAATGTACCCAGCCCTACTCAGTCAGTGCTGCTGTGCCACTCCCCCAACGTGTGTCATACCCCATGCTAGAAGGATTCAGTTTACCACCCTCCCACCCTTTCTCCTGCCACGGTTATACATTTTACTTCTGCATGCCTTATAAACATTTCAATGTTATTGGCTTTGCGTTAAACTATCAGTTATTAAACCTGAGAGCAAGACCTGAGCTGAAATTGAGAACCAGGAGCGTAACTGACTGAGCCACCCAGGCACCCCCAGGTTTTTATATATATATATATATATATATACAAACAAGGAATAGTACTATAAATGTGTTTTCTCTTCCTTAAGATTTTATTAATATTTTCTTATCTCTAGCTTATTGCAAGAATATGCAGGATATAATACATATAGCATACCAAATACATGTTAACTCTTCTCTGGTGTCAGTAAGGCTTCCAGTCACCAGAAGGCTGTTGGTAGTTTTGGGGGAGTCAGAAGTGATAAGTGGGTTTTCAGCTGCATGGGGAGTCAGCACCCCTAATCTGCGTGTTGTACAAGGGTCAACTGGAGTTTATATTTACCCAATTGTTACCATTTCTGATGCTCTTCCTGTAGATCCCAGTTGTCTGGTTTTATTTCTCTTTATGTGGAAGAATACCCTTTGGCATTTCTTGAAGTGTAGTTCTTCTGACAAAAGATTCTCTAGCTTTGGTTTATGAACAATGTCTATTTCATCCTCTTTTTAAAAAAACAGTCTAGGGATAACGGTTTTGTGTTCCTTCATGCACTTTAAAGGTGTTGTTCCATTGTCATCTGGTGTCCATAGTTTCAAATAAGAATTCATTGTATCTCATCATTATTCCTAAACACACCATGCATCTCACTTCATGGTGGCTTTCAAGTTTTTGTTCATCTGTGGCTTGCAGTAGTCTCACTCTCCCGGAACTCCCATAAATTAGACAGTTGGGTATCATTACATACTCCCTGAGGCTCTGTTCAGTTTTCTTCAATCATGTTCCTCTCTCTGTTCTTCAGATTGAATAATGTTTATTGATATGTCCTCTAGTTAACTGACTTTTCAAAATAATTTATAATCTGCCACTAAGCCTATCCCACAAGTTTTTCATTTCAGTTACTGAGCTGCTCCATTCTCCATTTTCTATTGTGGTTCTTTTTTTTTTTTTTTTAAGATTTTATTTATTTATTTGAGAGAGTGAGACAGAGAGAGAGAGAGAGAGAGAGAGGGAGGGAGAGCAGACACGAGCAGGATGAGGGGCAGAGGGAGAAGCAAGCTCTCTGCTGAGCAGGGAGCCTGATGCGGGGCTCAATCCCGGGACTCCAGGATCATGACATGAGCTGAAGGTAGAACTTAAAGCAACTAAGCCACCCAGGTGCCCCTCTTATTCTTTTGTTTAAATAAAAGACTATTTTTTTCAGAACAGTTTTAGGTTCACAGCAAAATTGAGAGGAAGGTACAGACATATCCCGCATGCCCCTTGCTCCTCACCCCTGTGCGTGCACGGCCTCCCTCATTATCTACAGCACACCAAAGTGGGACAACTGGTACAACAGACAGATCTCCACTGACACATTATCACCCAGAGTCTACAGTTCACAGTAAGTTCACTTTTAGTGGTGTGCATTCTGTGGGTTTAGACAAATGTATAATGATGTGTATCCACCATTACAATATCACACACCGTGTTTTCACTGCCCTAAAAATCCTCTGTGCTCTGCCCGGTCATGCCTCCTCCCACACTGACCCTTGACAACCACTGATTTCTCTTGCTGTCTTTATGGTTTGGTTTTGCCTTTTCCAGAACATTATAAGGCTGGAATCATACAGTCTGTTGCCTTTTTGGATTGGCCTCTTTCAGTGAGTAATACACATTTAAAGGCCCTCTGTGTCTTTTATAGTTTGACGGCTCATTTCTTTTTAGCACTGAAATTCCATTGTCTGGATGCATCACAGTTTATTTACCTGTTCACCTATTAAAGGACATCTTGGTTGCTTCCAGGTTTTAGCAGTTACAAGTAAAGCTGCTGTAAACACTGATGTATGGTATTTGGCATGGTGGGGACTGGAGGGAGGGGGAGAAGAGAGACTCTTAAGCAGGCTCCACACCCAGCACAGAAACTGACTCGGGGCTCGATCTCATGAGCCTGAGATCATGACCTGAGCTGAAAGCAAGGGTTGGAAGCTTAACTGAGCCATCCAGGCACCCCACAGTTTTTTGTATGGATATAAATTTTTAGCTCCTTTGGGTAAATACCAAAGCATGCTGTTTCGGATCACATGGTGAGAGTATGTTTAGTTTTGTTAAGATACCATCAAGCTGCCTTCCAAAGTGGCTGTAGCATTTTGCATTCCCACCAGCAGTGAAGGAGAGGTCCTGTAGCTCTACATCCTCACGAGCATTTGGTATTGTCAGTGTTCTGGACTTGGGCCATTCTAACAAGTGTATAGTGGTATCTGGTTTTTTTCCTTGTCACTGTTATTGAAATACAGTTGAGGTACAGTGTTATCTTAGTTGTTGTTCTATTGTGCATTTCCCTGATAATGTATGACAGAAGCATGTTTCATGTGCTTACTGCCACGTGTTGATCTTCTTTGGAGAAGTATGTGTTAAGGTCTTTTGCCCATTTTTTAGTCAGGTCGTTTGTTTTCTTATTGTTGAATCTTAAGGGTTCTTTGTACATTTGTGTTAATAGTCCTTGATCAGATGTGTCTTCTGCAGACATTTTCTCCTGTTCTGTGGCTTGTCTTTTCATTATCTTGCCAATATCTTTCACAGAGCAGAAAATTGTAATTTTAGTGAAGCTTCGCTTATCGGTTCTTTCTTTCATGGATCGTGCCTTTGGTATTGTGTCTAAAATGTCATTGCTGGACCTCTGAGTGGCTCAGTCGATTACGCATCTGACTTCAGCTTAGGTCATGATCCCGGGGTCCTGGGATCGAGTCCTGCATCAGGCTCCCTGCTCAGTGAGGAGTCTGCTTCTCCCTCTGCCCATCCCACTGCTCCTGCTCAAAGGTAACATGCTGTCTCTCTCACACACACACAAAAATAAATAAAATCTTAAAAAAAAAAAAAAAACTGGGGTGCCTGGGTGGCTCAGTTGGTTAAGCAACTGCCTTCGGCTCAGGTCATGATCCCGGAGTCCCGGGATCGAGTCCCGCATTGGGCTCTCAGCTCCATGGGGAGTCTGCTTGTCCCTCTGACCTTCTCCCCTCTCATGCTCTCTTTCTCTCACTCTCTCTCTCAAATAAATAAATAAAAATCTTTAAAAAAAATAAAAATAAAAATAAAAAAACTAAAAAAAAAACCCCAAAACTAAAATAAAATGTCATTGGGGCGCCTGGGTGGCTCAGTGGGTTAAAGCCTCTGCCTTCAGCTCAGGTCATGATCCCAGGGTTCTGGGATCGAGCCCCGCATCAGGCTCTCTGCTCCGCAGGGAGCCTGCTTCCTCCTCTCTCTCTCTGCCTGCCTCTCTGCCTACTTGTGATCTCTGTCTGTCAAATAAATAAATAAAATATTTAAAAAATAAAATAAAATAAAATAAAATAAAATAAAATAAAATGTCATTGCCAAGCCCAAGGTCATCAGGTTTTTGTCCTTTGTTATCTTTTATGGTTTTAATAGTGTGTTTTATATTCAGGTCTATGATTCATTTCAAGTTACTTTTTGTGAATTAGAAGAGTGAGGTCTTTGTCTGGACTCCTATTTTTGCACGTGGATGTCCAGGTTTCCTGCACTGCTTGTTAAAAAGAGTATCTTTCCCTTCGTTATGTTTCTTCTGCTCCTTTGTCCAAGATGACTTGACTCTGTTTATGTGGGTCTGTTTCTGGGCTCTCTGTGCTGCTTCTTTGATCTGTCTCTTCTTTCATCAGTACCACACTGTCTTGACCACTACAGCTTTATAGTAAGTCCTGAAGTCAGGTAGCGTCAGGCCTCTGACTTTGTTCTTCTCCTTTAACATAATATGTTGGCTGTTCTGAGTTGGTTCTTTTCTGTAATCTCCATTTTTCTGCTAATAATTCCTGTCCATTCACTCATCAGGGAAATTGTTCTTTATAATTACTTGAATGCGTTTTCTTTCATTTTTTTTTTTTTTTGGAACATACTTAAATAGCTGCTTTAAAGTTTTTGTCTGATATGTTCAACATCTGTGCCATTCTGGGCCAGTTTCTATAAACCGCTTTTTTTTTTTTTTTCCAGTTGACTGTGGGTCATATATTCCTGCTTCTTTGCGTGTCTAATAATTTTTCTGTTTGTGTGCTCAACACTGTAAGTGATATGTGGTGGAGACTCCGCACTCTAATCTTTTGCTCTGAAGGATATTTACTTTTGTTCTTACAGGCAGGTAGTTCATTTACTGGCTGTTCACCTTGAACTTGTGGCAGCTTGGCTTTATGCTCTGTCAGGGCAGATACGTGGAAAGCCCAGGGTCCTTCCCAGGCTCCTCTGATGTGGTAGGGCTCACCTTCTGAACTCTGCCTCTCCTTCAGGTCACAGAGAGCTCTGTCTCTAGCATTGTTTCATTGTGGGCCCTACCCGAACATGTGACCCTTATTCCTGAAGTAAGACCACTGTGGCATCCCAGCCAGTGCTGGGTTGTCAGGTGGTATATTGGCTTGGGCCGGCTGGACCCAGGGTCACAGCTGATCTCCTGTATCTGTTCCATCTCACCCTGTTGTAGTCCCTGTCTGGTAAACCTCATGTGGTGTCCTGAGCACGCACAGCCCAGCTCTCACACAAGGACTGATGGGGAGCCCAGATGTGGCTTTCAGTCCCTCCCCCAGTTCCCTCCATGCTTCTGGCTCACCCCACAAATCTAGCGACTCCAGCTGCCTCCACACTCTGGTCTCTGCCTCTTCAGCTTCATGTGGCCTCTGTGCACACCTAGATTTCATGGCTGGGACATGTCCCTGGGCAGGTTGCTGCCAGAGTGTTTGTGAGGCTCACCCCATCAGCTGCCCCTCCCCTCCTGCTGTCCACAGCCCACCCACATGAGGTTGCTTGGTATCTTTTGTCCAGTTTGATGGTGGTCTATAGCATGAGGACTGGTCTGGTACCAGTTACTCCATCATAGCCACATTCCTGTTGCTCTTGGTTCATGAATGATATGCCCGTTTGTCTCTAGAACCGAGAGTCATAGCTCTTCATTGCAAATTATACCCTTTGTCATTGGTAAGTATTACCATACTTACCAATGTCTATCTTCTCGCTTTTTCCTCTGAATTCAGTGTCTCCTGTTACTGACACTGGACTCCTGTCTCTGTTGTCCGCACTCTTCTGGTACATCTTTGCCAGTCAATCTTTCTGTGTCTCTCTTACATGTAGCACAGATCTGGATTTAACTTTGGAATCTAATTATAAATCTATTGAGTATATTTATGGAAAAATACAAGGGCAGATACTAGGAAAACATGGCATCTAGTGTCAGGGTTGGGGAAGAAAGTCATGTTGTTTTTGTCATTACTCACAGTGGATTGTCAGATAATCTCTCAAGTATGAGGTTGACTATTGTATGTTATGCCCCAAATGACAAAAGATGAGCAAAGCAGTGAATTTAACGAACAGCCCATCTCACTATGCTCCCATATTTTGGTTATTTACATAACTGGTTCTGTAGCCATAATCCATGTATTGTTTTAGACCTAATCCCACTGGTAAGTAGATTCCTTGCTTTTGGCAGATGATCTACTAAAGTTCTCTGGTTATCTCTCGTGACACTGGAGTTAATCTTCCAGTCCTTCAAGAAGAGCTTACGGGAGCAAATTCTTTAAGTTCTTACATGTTCAAAAATGCTTGTCCATTGTTTTTATACTTGAGCAGCAGTTTGGCTGGATATAAAATTCTTGAACCATGCCTGCCTTTGCAGCCTCTGCTGTCTTCTGCCACAGATGTGGCTGTGGAACATTTTGAGGACAGCCGAACACTACCTCACAATTGACATGCTCTTTTTCTGACTACCAAAAGGACTTTTTAAGCTGTCAAGTCCAGTGATTTTCCTAAGGTGTATCTTAAAATTGACCATCCTGTAGCCTGTCTTTGGATCTGGACCATAAGGCTTCAGTTTTTCTAGAAATTACAATTGATTTTCTAAATCACTGAATGTTAGAGCGCCTCTGCCTTTCTTCCATGTCTGCTGTTTTCTCTCCAGTCCATTGTAACTCTTTGTTTTCCCTTTCACTTTGCTCGCTTTGTATCATTCCTGTTCTTACTGTCTTGTTCCAGTCTCCTGCCATTTCCCGTTCCCCTCCATTTCTTTGAGGTCTTCCTCTTCTTACCTGAGCTCTGTCAGTTCAGTTTTCCTCCTCTGTGTTTTGCTTCATGTTCTTGTTTTATGGAGATAACTGCTTCATGAGGTTTTATTTTATTAAATCATGGTAAAAGAAATTCTTGGTGACAATTTCTGTTGCTTCCAAGGAATATCGCAAATGGCTTTTCTGTGTTTCTTCCTTTTCCCATGTGTTATCTTTGCATAGGTGAGTGATTCTTAACCAAATCCACCATGGCCCCATGGGGAAGTGAACTAGGAGAAAACGGTGTGCTGGTAAGGGACAGCAAAGGCAACTTCAGGTCAATAAGAGCTTGTGGTACACTCGGAATCAGTAGAAGGAAGTGGCTACTGTGTATTGTCACAATGACGGCAAAGTGCCTTTGTCATTTAGTGTCCATCGCAATGGACGCAATGGAGATGCCAGATTGCAATGCATGAGACAGTGCCATGTAACCACGAATAGCTGTGACCACAAAGGCAGCTCTGATTCCCTGCCTGCTGCAGGGAGGCACGTGTTGGTAAGGGGTCATCACCCAGCACTGACTATGGGAGCACTCAGTGTCCAGAAAGAGGTTGGCTCCCAGTGTCTCCGTGCAGATAGAACATGCCTGTGTACATCCATGTTTTGTTTTGCCTGCCCTCCACTCAAAACCAAGCTAGGGACTAAGGTTTTGGCCATGACCAGTGTGGCAGGCCCTGCAGGAGCTCCTGCATTCTGCACCTTCACTGTTGTCCCCCCCCCCCCCCCGCCAAGGTCCTGCCTGTGCCCACTGGCTCTCTGCTTGGTGGCTTGTCAGCCCTGTTGCTGAAGATGGACTTGGTGTCTCTCATTCTCCTCATGCTGTCGGTAGGCATGAGTTTATGCTGCTCTCAAGCTGGAGATGCATCTTGCTTGGACGCCAGAGTGCAGTGTATTTCTGTGATGAGGAAACCTAGGACCCAGCCCACTGAGGTCTTTCCTGAAGGCTTGACAGGCAGAGAAATAGAGCAGCCCTTGAGTTCCTCTCAGGCCTTGTGTAGCGGAACAGCTCTGCGGGACCTCAGGGGCTCTCTGAGGGAAGGGCCTGATGTCTTATGCAAGGGCTCGGCCAAGGGCAGCAGTTAGGCTGCTCCCCTCAGTGGGTCTGTGCCTGGCTCCTGGGATGTAGGCGGTAAGTTTGCAGGAGCTTTTGGCATCTTGGCAGCCTGCATTTCCCTCCTTGTTCTGCCTGCCACACCAGGGCTGCCCACAGGTGGGAGCCCCTGGGACAAGTCTTAAAAGCCACTTCGTGGTTCTATTTGCTGCTCTTGGTCTTCTAGGTGTGCAGAACTCATGAACTTACGAATCCTGGGATCGCTGATGTCAAGATCCGGCCAGACCGCAAGATCCTGGCCACTGCGGGCTGGGACCACCGGGTCCGAGTGTTTCACTGGCGGACGATGAAGCCACTGGCCGTACTATCCTTCCACAGTGCCACCGTCCACTGTGTGGCCTTTGCCGCAGATGGCTTGCTGGCCGCAGGATCTGGGGATCAGCGGATCAGCGTCTGGTCCCTCTACCCGACCCACAGTGACATGTCTGCTCCCTTGTTGGGCCATGCAGAGGGCAGGGAGGTGGGCGCCCATGCTGTGGCCTGACCCAGGCATGTGGAACCTCAGGACCCCTGCAACAGCCAGCCGCAGTTCCCCTCCTCCAGCTACAAGAGGTACTTGGTCTGTGGAGTCTTTGTTTTCCGCCCAAGGTGCGTGTTTCCTTTTGTGAAATACAGCACCTGTACGACAGTGACTCTACAGCTTACAAGAGTAACTGGGCCAGACCCCTGGGCAGCTGTGGCCCAGGTGAGAGGCCAACCTGGGCCTGCTTTACAATAAACCTCTAGATGCAAACCCCCAGGCTCAAGGTACAGATTCTCCAAGGTGACACCCTGGATTCCCCCTTCGGGTCAGCTCTGAGAGCTCTCCTCAGACCTTCTGTTGGGCAGGGCAATTGACCCCTGTCCACTGGGGGACAGTGAATGTGGCCCCCAGGTCCTGCGGACTCCATTGGCTAGTCACCCTGAGGCTGGCCAGGAGCTCCCAATGCTCAGGGCTGAAGCCAGAACCAGTAGAAAGAAGTGACCAGACCCCTTGGGGAAGCAAGGCAGGAGGAGGGTGGGCTGTGGGTGAGGGCAGAGGCAGAGAGACCTCGTGGCTCATGGGCAGGCCAAGCGCGGGATCTGTGGGAGGAAGCACCGCCCCCAAAAGAGAAAGACCAAAGACGGCAAGGTGCCGTGGGTGGAAAGTATGGCAGAATTAAGTGCGGCCAACACGGCCACCAATGACACAGAGCCAGCACTGTGCACCCGGGGCAACGGGATAAACAGCCAAAGCAGCTCGTGTGTCCAGAGTCTCCTTACCGGGCCCGGCTGTCAGGGCATCTTTTAAAGCTTGGCTGTTGGTTGGGAAGGAATAGGACCCTGGAAATTGGGGTGGGGGCTGTGGGCAGTCACTGAGGAAGCTGGGGGGCCTCCAACCCCTTTGTTCCGCTGCTTTTTTTGCCAGAAGAGCCCCCTTCCATCTCTGCCTGAAGAGGTCAGTCTTCCTTTACCTGAAGGACCGGAATGGCTCCCCCGGGGGTGGGGTCCCTGTGGGACACTCCTGACCACCTCCCCCCACACTGGCTTTGCTTATAACTAGACTCAGGCCCCAGGAGGCCCCAAAGGGTGAGGTACGAAGTGTGGCCCGTGATGAGGTGGCTACGCTCCAGAAGAACTTCATGCAGATAGAAATCTGGAGAACACGTGTGGGATCCAGGTGGCGGGGATATGAAACGCATGAAGCCAGATCCATGGAAACAGGACCACTCACAGAGGGTCTGGGCTTGCTGCAGCCCAAGGACTAAGAAAGGGCCCTAGGGTATGGTTGCTTGGTTGAAACCTGGACCACAGGGCGAGTTCGCTGAGGACAGTTAACTGCCAGAGCCACCTCAGTGTGCTACAGAGAGAGTGAGCCGCGGGGTCGGGGGGATTGTGGTATTTGAGGGGGACTCAACACATGAGCACTGCCAACCCTCCACAAAAGCCTTTCCCCGTGACCTTGAGGAGTACATCTGCAAGGGGAGCCCGGCATCCTTGAAGAGCTCTGTGGTTTCTCCTCTCTGCAGGTCGGCTGGAGCCGCTGCCATGGAACGAGGATCTCGAAACGCAGTGGAGTCACTGGGTCTCCGAGTGGCAAGGCCTAGCAGTGGCCTTAACTGCCCAAGACGGAGTAGACGTGGTTGGGTGGTGAGCAGCCACAGCCACCAGCAGCCAGACTGGCAGAGATGCGGGCGTGGGCTGGTGGCCTTGGGGCCCTAGGAGTAGAGGTGACAGCCTGATCAGGTTTAGCTTGAGCGGAAGCGTTCTGGATTGAGCCAACAGATATGTGACCAGGGCCACCAAAATAGAGTCACAACCCCTTCAGTCACCGCCCAGGCCCCTTGAGGAAAGATTCCACCACACGGCAGAAAACCTATACTGCTGATCTTCTGCCCAGCCTCCCCAGGGACATGGCCACTCCCTAGGGGATGGTATACCGTTGGAATTCCTGGAAGGCCCATCCTGGGGACTGGCCTACTACCCACATGGACCCCATTGGCTGGAGGTGCTGGCGAGTGTCCTCCAGCACCCCTGGGAGGGGCCACGCTGGCCCCCGAGTATCCTGTGGCCACGTAACTGGATATTGGGAGGACACATCCAGAAGGATCTGCGCACGACAAATGTCAGAAGGAAGGGCTTTGTTTAGGCTGCAGGCACTTGAACCTCATGGACGTGAGGAAAACTGCCAAGTCGGCCACATTTGGGGTGCTCCTCACAGGGAGGCTGTAGGGTCAGAGACAGTGAAGAGGGGCCTCACCAAGCCAGAGCCCCGCATGGCTCCCCCAAGAGGCCGTGTGCTGAGGGTGTTCTGGAACCCAGCTGTAGTTGGCTCAGTGCCTTTTCTCATCTCCCTCTTCTCTCTGCTGACCCCACCAAACGCAGTTGGGGTGCTGGTTGTGGGGGCTCATTTTGGAAGGTGAGCCTCTGCAAATCCCATCTGTGGCCGGGCAGCCATGGGCTGGTGCCCAACGGCAAAGAATGGTCCGAAGAGTCTCCAGGCGTCCCTGGCCTCCTTGTTAGAGCACAGCTGTGAGCACAGAGTGAGTGGTGACAACATCCAGTGCTCGAGAGCACTTTCTGGAGAGTGTGCTGCGCCGCAGGAGGTCACGGAGGGGGAGGGGCACACCTGTCTGCCTGTGGGGCGGGAGGGGAGATGTGAGTCTCCTCAGTTACTTTGCACACCCTTCCAGCAGCCCTGCCACAACTCACTGCCGAGGCTGGGAGGCCCCTGTGGGGGTGCCAGCCCCCTGCCTCAGCTCTGACTCCGAGGCGCTGGGCGCGGGGCTGCTACCGCCTCGAGAGGCTTCGAAACCGATGGCTGAGAAAGTGGTGCCCCCACCCCTGCGTAGGCCTGTGTCATCAGCTCATCAAGAATCTTGGTGACTCGCCCTCTGGTAGAATCACCGCATTTACAAAAACAGCCACAGAAGTGTGTGTTCCAGACAAAGGGACAGGGCACTGCAAGTCGGCGTGAGGTTTATTAAACCCAGAGATGGTTCCAGAATGTCTGAGGTGAGACTACGGGCGCCTTGCCCCTGGAGATGGTAGGGAGGTGGTGTTGGCAGACGCGGACCCAGAGTCCATACCCGGCCCTCACCTTCATGTTGAAGGCACAAGCAGAGATGCGTGGAGGATCGCAGGTGACTGACTCCTTACAGAGGTCATGCGCTGGTGAGCAGTATCTCAGGGACATCTTGTGGCCAAATCGTGGTGTATGGGGGGCCAAATTGGGCCGGCAAAGCCTTACTAGTCCTGTGTGCCTGATGGGGCTGTGTGGCTAAGGCAAGCAGTTTCCAAGGCCACGCAGGCCTTCTGGATGTCCTGTGGAAAGACTGGTGGCCAGGATTTGGATCTGCTCAGCCGAGACCCCTGGAATTGCAGCGGCACCAACTTCCTAGAAACACTACTGTGTGAAACAGTGGGGCCCTCTTCTGTGCCCGCTGTGGGGCCCACAGTTTTGCACAACATGGCCTCCATCAGCAGGATCTGAGGCATTAGCAAATCACCACAGACCCGACCAGTCTCAAACTCCCCAGGGCGTAAGAAGAAACAGGGGCCCCACTCGGACACCCAGCCTGGGGAGGGTACTTCCTGTTTGCAAAGCCTCAGATGGTTCTTGTCATGTTCCCAGGGCTGAGTCATTCCTCAGACCTGACCCAGTGTTGGGGGCTGGCTGTGCCGCGAGACCCAGGTGTGCAGGGGCCCTGCCATCTTCCAAGAGCTGTGTGAACCCCTTGCTGGAAAGGCTCAATCCGATCTCCCTGAGCTTCCAGGATGAGCTGCAGAGTGGGCAGAGCACTGTGCCTGCGGCTGTCCCACAGTACAGGCAGGTGCTCTACAAGGAGGACCCTCTGTGTGGAACCAAGGTTGCCCTTTACCAGAAGGACGCATACACTCTCAGGGTCGGTCCCTTTGATGTAAATTTAGGGCCCTGAATGTTCTGGGATTGGCTTTTTTTTTTCCTTCGCATGGATGCTCATAGTGGCTTTATTCCTAAGAGTGCCAAACCAGAAACAACCCAAATGGGTTGACAGGTGAATGGACAGAGAAGCAAACCATGGTAAATATGTACGGTGTAGTCCCACCAGCCAGGAAGAGGAGCCTGGATGGATCCAGAAGAACCGGGGTGGGGGGAAGCCACAGTCTTGCCATGGTCCTTACAGGCCAGAAAGCTCAGCGTAGCCCAGATCTCCCGCAGGCCGTGTGAGGTGTCTGTGCAGGTGGGGCTCCATGAGGTGAAGGCTGCTCTGGGCATGGCCTCAGGCAGAGGCGGTAAGAGGCCTCCCACACCCCCTGATAGAGTTTTCTCCACTTTCACTTCACCACTATTCAGAAAGGCCTGCTTTTCCTTAAAGATCTTTCCACATGCCTCCTGCCTGTCAGTAAAACTTGTCCTTGGAAGTCCAGTTACTGCTGGTGTTCCTCCACCTGTTAAACAGACAAAAGAATGAGAGCAGAGCTTGGGCCAGGCCTCCTGGCCTTCCCTTCAGGCCGTGTGGGAAGCCCCACTCCTTCCTGGTCACCCCCCTGCAGGCCAACAGCAACCGCGGTTGCTGACAGGCGGCGTATGCCCGTCTCCATGGTACCTCGGGGGCCGGGCCCAGAGTGGGGAGGCAGCATCCGAGCATCTCAGGCCGCACGGCCGGCCATGTGCCCTCACGTCAGATGCTTTCAGCAAGACCCCCACCCCCCACCCCAGGCCCAGCAGCTCCTCTGCACTCCCAACCACTTCTGTCCATGGCAGCCGGATGGTTTTGCAAAATCGGCCCTGGGATTTTCTGCCCAGTTCCTAAGCGCCTTTCCTAGCTACTTGTGCTGTTCACTGAGCAACCTTTTTCAGGACTTATACTCAAGCCCCATTTCATTCAGGAGCCACTTGAATTTAGCACAATCCACAGTGGCCAAACCGTGGTGATTCTGCAGCGCTGACATCGATGTGATCATCCAGGGCGATGAGGAAGGCTGTGGCTCAGGTGCCCGGGGGCAGGAACTGCACCAGGCAGAGACCTGAGGTTCCCCAGGCGAGTGATGGGGGACCCATTGGCCAAGCATCTCTCATCAGGTGTCCTCCCCCTCAGCAAGACGCTTTCTAGTCCATACTATCCATGGAGAGAGGCTCACCAGTCTCAAAGAATTCTTCATTAATACTCTTAGTGGAGGGGCGCCTGGGTGGCTCAGTGGGTTGAGCGTCTGCCTTCAGCTAAGGTCATGATCCCAGCGTCCTGGGATCGAGTCCCATATCAGGCTCCTTGCTCAGCGGGAACCTGGTTCTCCCTCTCCTGCTCCCCCTGCTTGTGCGCTCTCTCTCTCTGTCACATAAATAAAATCTTAAAAAAAAAAAAAAAAGGCAAAACAAGACCCTCTCAGTGAAGAGGCTGCTCACAACCAGAGAAAACTCATTCGGAGTAGCGATGCAATTTCTTATGTGCAGTTCTGGCTCTGCTCAATGTGTTCTGCCGTTCTATCCTCATTGGAAGAGCTTCCATGGATCAGGAGTGCGGGCATGGTACTGCCAGGGTCCCTGGTTGGAGCCTCACAGGCTATAGTTAGGGGTCAGTAGGGGTGGGTACCTCTTTCAGCCCTCCTGGTTGTTAGAAGAATCCAGAGCCTCATGCTCTTGGACTGAGGCTCTCAGCTCCTGGGGTCTACCCAGCCTCTTCAGGGCCAGCAGGAGTGGCCTTGGGGTACTCTTTGTGGAGCCTTTCGTGGCCCAGGGTGGGATTTGATGTTCTACTGGGGAGACAAAGCACCCCCAGTCACCGCCTCTGGGGCCAAGTGTGCTTCTCATCAGCAGGACAGACTGGGCTGCAGCGGGTCCCCCCTCCAGGCCACCTCCCCGGCAAGGCAAGCAGCTATGCCATCCCGACCAGCCAGCCCAGGAAAGTGAGCAGCCCAGCGTGTACCTCTGGTGAGAGCCCACCTTGGGAACCTTCCACCCATCCTCTTTCAGACCCATGGTTACCGTGCACATGGGCAGGGGGTATAGCGCTTACTCAGCATCCCCTACAGGCCAGGTCCCTTTCAGGCAATCTGGAGGCTGGGGACAGACTAGGACATGACCAGTGGGGCGGCCGTGGGGACACTGAGAATTCTCCACCTTTTCTTGCGCTCTCTCCATTTCACGGGTGGGATGACGTCAGGCTTTGGGAAATACGCAGACCAGCCTTGGTGTGTGACAGGGGGGCGAGCCCTGAGGAGCCGGATGGGGTGCTCTAACGCTGAGGCTTCACTGATGAAGGGCTTGCTGAGGCGCAGTGTCCCAGGAGACCTTGGCGTGCCCGCTCGGCCGGCTGGCTTGGTGCTGACGTGCCGTGCGTGTCTTTACGCTCCCGAGTGAGTGATGTTCAATCAGGTGTTACCCACCTGTGTCTGTGCCAAGAAGCCGCAGAACATCCTCTGCACAAAAGGACTGTTTGCACAAAGGAAAAACATTCCTTCAGGGGGTTCTTTAGAAATGCTTGATACTCAACTAGCTAGAACTTCATGGCAAAGCCTGGTGTCAAAGACGAGCTGGCACAGACAGGAACCTTACAGCTGAGCTGGCTGTGCACCTGTGCTTCGGGGCGACTCCTCCCCCAGCCCGTGGCTCAAGAGCGGGGGAGGTGGTGGTGCTGTGGGGGGAATCCCCCCCATCCCCACATCTGGCCCACTCCTCCTATCCCTCAGCATCACCACGCTCACTCCTGCCTCGACTCCGCTCCCCCTGGGGCCAAGCTCTCCAGCTTGGGAGCCGGGCGAGAAGGAAGCACCTGGGCCGGACAGAGTGGAGCAAAAGGCTGAGAGCCAGGCAGCAGCTGGTGAGTGGAGCAGACATACACCCAACCCGCCCAGAGATGTGCCCCCCAAGTACAGGACTGTCAGTTCTGCAGAGGCAGTCCTAAACCTGAGCTTAAGGAATCCCTGCGGGAAAAAACATCTGAGCAAGCCGGAGATGGAGCCCCAGACCGGAGGAAGTAGGGCTCAGCTGAGAAAAGGTCCTCAGGGCCTGCCGAGGAAATGCTTTGGCCTCCATCCCTGCCAGGAGGGGGCCCAGAGCCGCTCCACCCATCCACCCAGCACCCACGGTGCGCTCTCAGATCTCAAAGCAGGTTCAGTAAAGTATATCCCATGTGCCACCAATAGACACCCTTGGGCCTCAGCCTCTGGGACCTCGGGCCCAGAGAGCCAGGAGTATTTATGGGTGCTGGCTCCTAGGGGCAGATGTGGGGAATCTTGTTACTGCCCCCAAACCAGGAGGCATTCAGAGGGGCCAAGAGCAGTGCTGAGGGCCAAGGGGCCTTGCACACAGACCTGGGATGCGTCAGGCAGCAAGACGATGGTCACCGTCATCTATTCAAACACACAAGATTCCGGTGGGTGAAGAAGTCTCATTGATACTCAAACGGGACAAGGTAACAGGAAGTAGATCAGAAAAGTATTGTAATAGTGAAGTAGGCCAAGCGTGCCTGAAGATTGCTATGGGCTGCATGTCTGTGTCCTTCCAGAAGTTCATAGGTTGAGACCTAACCCCACAGGTGATGGTACTAGGATGGGGCCTCTAGATGGAACCTTTGTGAATGGGATTAGCGCCTTATAAAAGAGACCCCAGGAGAGAGCGGGGGAGGGTGGCGGCCTTATAAAAGAGACCCCTGCCCTTCCGCCACACGAGGACCCAGGAATCGGACTCTCACCAGACACTGGCTCTGCCTTGATCTTGGACGTCTAGTCTCCAGAACGGTGAGAAATGAATTTCTGTTACTCATAAGCCACCCAGTCTGTGGTATTTTGTTAGAGCAGCCTAAACGGACTGAGACAAGAAGCTGTATTTTTTTTTTAAGATTTTATTTATTTATTTGACAGATCACAAGTAGGCAGAGAGGCAGGCAGAGAGAGAGAGGGAAATAGGCTCCCTGCTGAGCAGAGAGCCCGATGTGGGCCTCGATCTCAGGACCCTGAGATCATGACCTGAGCCGAAGGCAGAGGCTTAACCCACTGAGCCACACTGGCGCCCCAAGATGCTGTAATTTATTGTTTTTTTGTTTGTTTGTTTGTTTGTTTTTTAGGATGTGGAATGCTAGGGGGGTGCCTGGGTAGGTAGCTCAGCAGGTCAAGCATCCAACTCTTGATTTCAAATCAAGCCATGATCTCTGGGTTGTGAGATCAGACCCTGCATCAGGCTCTGCACTGGGCATGGAACCTTCTTAAGATTCTCTCTCCCTCTCCCTCTGCCCCTCCCTGCCTCTTAAAAAAAAAAAAAAGTGGAGGGGCACCTGGGTCATGATCCCACGGTCCTGGGATGGAGCCCAGAATCTGGCTCTCTGCTCAGCGGGGAGCCTGCTTCCTCTTCTCTCTCTGCCTGCTTCTCTACCTACTTGTGATCTCTGTCTGTCAAATAAACAAATAAAATCTTTAAAAAAAAAAAAAGTGGAATGTTAGGAAATCAAGTCATTTGGTTTCGTCCTGTTGCAGTGATCTGTCGTGGCATTAATAAACCAGCCCAAACTTAGCAGTGTATAGTAGCCTTCAATGCATGTGGCATCCAGGGGTCAGGAAGCCGGGAACCTCGGTGGGCCAGCGGAGCCTGGGGAGGGCTAGGCAACAGCGGGAACTATCGACGGGAGCACCTTTGCATGGCCTCTCAGCATGACGGTCTCAGGAGAATCAGGCTTTTTACAACGGCCCTCCAAGAGCTCATCCAACAAACCAGCAGGAGTCTTCTCTGCCCAGCCATGGTATCAGAAAAGGGACACGGACCCCACTGGGTAAGGGAGGAAAGTAAAAATATTTTCATCCTTTACAAAATAAGGCACGTCCTTGTTTTTCTCTGTGTAGCAAGAAAGAGAGAGCACAGATACCTGAGACCCCAGGACTTGGGGGAAGGAGCCTGGGGCAGGACCTGGGCCTCCTGCCATGGCCAGGAGGGAGCAACCAGCCACAAACTCCCTCCAGTCCTGCACAGGGCACCCCAAATTTGCAGGGTGTGATGAGATGCTCACGAAGAAGCTTATTCATCCTGACACACCAGGCCCTATTTCCAAATAAATGGAGAGCAGATCTGGATCTCCCAACCACAGGAAAGCCAAAGAATCCTTCATCTCAGGGAATATGAGAGATGGGGTTCTGATCAAGAGTGATGGAGAAGAGTTGTCACCGAGCAGGCCAGGGTCGGCCAGCCTTACTCAGTGACCGCACTGGGCCCTCCTGCGGTGCCCAGCCCAGAGCTGAGCTGCCTGCTGGCCCGGTAGGTAGTATGAGCCATCGGGGTGCTGAGAACACACCTAAGCAAAAATAAGAAGCAGCCCAAGGAGAAATGAAACAGATCAGCACTTTTAGTATCAGCTTTAGTGAATCTCATGTCATGTGTATGCGTGTGTGTGTCTTTCCTAAGATGTTAAGATATTTTCAGATTCCCTACGTTAGGCTTGTCATTCTTGTTAAATATTTAGAAGTGTTTTTAGTGCATTTGCAACCAGTGTTTAAATGTCGGGAGAATTTTATTCTATTATAGCCTTACATTTTGCTGTATCAACCAAGTTCAGGTACGGCTATTGTGAGAATTCTTTATTCTGCAACATAACAATTTATAAATCTTGAGAATTTATCAAACCATTGGTGTGGTTTTCTATTTTGGAGATTTCATTTTTTTTAAAGATTTTATTTATTTATTTGACAGAGATCACAAGGAGGCAGAGAGAGAGGAAGGGAAGCAGACTCCCTGCTGAGCAGAGAGCCCGATGCGGGGCTCCATCCCAGGACCCTGGGATCATGACCTGAGCCGAAGGCAGAGGCTTTAACGCACTGAGCCACTCAGGCGCCCGAGATTTCATTTTTTTTTTTTAAAGATTTTATTTATTTATTTGAGAAACAGTGAGAGAGAGCATGAGTGAGGAGAAGGTCAGAGAGAGAAGCAGACTCCCTGCGGTGCCGGGAGCCCGATGCGGGACTCGATCCCGGAACTCCAGGATCACGGCCCGAGCCGAAGGCAGTCGTCCAACCAACTGAGCCACCCAGGCGTCCCCCGAGATTTCATTTTTTTTAAAAAAGATTTCATGTATTTATTTGACAGAGACACAGCAAGAGAGGGAACACAAGCAGGGGGAGTGGGAGAGGGAGAAGCAGGCTTCCTACTGAGCAAGAAGCCCAAAGAGGGGCTTGATCCCAGGACCCTGGGATCATGACCTGAGCTGAAGGCAGGCACTTAAGGACTGAGCCACCCAGGCGCCCCCTATTTTGGAGATTTCAAACAGAGGCCACAATGAGGGGAGGCACAGCAACCCCCAGGGAGCCAGTGCTCAGCTTAAACATTAAACTAAGGTTTCCCTGGCTGCCGCCAGGGTTGAAGGGTGGGCACTTGGCACCTTCCTCTGGGAAGCGAAGGCTCCCAGGATCTGGGTGAGTTCTGGGACATCCGGAGCTTGTAACTTTCTCATCTAGAACATGGGAGTGACCACTCCAGCAGATGGCGGGGCGGGGGCAACAATGCCTCATGAAATGCACCTCCTTCTCCTTGTAGACTAGACAGATGTCAGGTGTCCGATGGGCAGACGGTGGGGGTGGGGGGGACTGGGTTCTGCCCAAGTCCGCAGCCACAGCGGTGAAGCCCACAGTGGCACACACCTTTCCCATCCATAACCTGCGAACCCGACTTCCCCCTTCCCTAGCTGGAGAAGTAAAGAACGAGAACCTGCTGTTTGCTAATCAGGAATAATAAATCCGATGGTCATTCTGCCACACGCTGCTCAGATCAGTTCCAGGGGCAGAGAGTGAAGAGAGTGGAGAGGGAGCAAGAGGAGAAAGGACACTAGAGTGGGCTCAGAACAAAAGAAAGGGGCTGCCAGGTTCTTTATATGTCACAGGAGAACTTACATCCAGTACAGTCACCCTCCTTCGGAGATGGTTGTGTGAACCGTGACAAAATTCCACCCCCGGGAACACCCTCCTACCTCTTGGCCAGCCCCCCCACACACAGCCCCGGCACCCAGCAGTCTGTTCTCTTGTTCTGCAGCCTTGCTTCTTCCAGAACATGTGTAGACGGACTTCCACAGCACGGTGCCTCCCCTCTGGTCACCTGCAACTCTGCATTTGGGGTCCAGGGGCTGGCTACCCTGCTGAGAAATGGCTGCTTTCTCCCAGAGTGACCCTTGGGCCTGGGAGACCTGGCTCCTGAGCGGGGTATAGGCATCTGGACCCACCATCAAGGTGGTCTGCCTTTGTGGAGCCTGTCTCAAGCCCCTCACCCCCCAACCCTGGTAAAGCCTGCCAAGGCCCTGGCCAGCAGAGTGACTGACATCTGTCCCTCCCTGTGGGAACATGCATTCTCCTAGAGCAGAAGCTCTATCTCAACCAATACTGTGTGGCCGCCACTTTGGCAGGTGACCGTGTGAACATGTCACTCCATGCTCCCTACTCACACCACACCTTTGCCTCCTCCGAAAGAGAGAGGGCTGGTGGGGGCCCTCCCAGAGCTAAGTGGCCCTCCTGGAGAGTCGAGACACCTAACTAAAGCTATACCAACAAAAGAGGGGCACAGGAACTAGCTGGACTGGCCGGGGCACAGGGGCTTGGAGAAGCATCTCCCAGGGGTCCTAAACCCCACACCCAGGGCAGTCACCAGCAACCCCCAGGGTTTAGGACCAACCGCTCAGGCTGGTGGGCTGGACAGCCTGCCTCATGGCTGAGTCTGGGTCCCTGGACACCAGAGAAGCTTGTAGAAAGAGCCTGGGGTGGATTCAGCCTGGGGCAAGAAGCACCAAGAGAGCAGCTCCCACCAGGAGGGACGCTCGCTGGTCTAGCTGCTGCACAGCTATGTGGGGCTCCAAATACTTGGGGCTTGTGACTCTGTGATGTCTGGGCCCAATCATTCTGTGCTGGGACTGTCCTCTGCACCAGAAAGTGCCTCCAAAGGAGACATCCAGAGTGTCTCCAGGCAGGCACTGCCCAATGGCCCTGCAGAACGAAATTTCCATGTTAAAAACCCCTGGTTTAAGACAGGTTGGGACTCAGTCAATCCAAAATGAACAGAGCAGCTCTTGTAGATTACGGATAGTCCAGGCTTTCTTCATTTTTGTTTTTGTTTTTTTAAGATTTTATTTATTTATTTGACAGAGAGCACAAGCAGGAGGAGTGGCACGTGGACAGAGAGGGAGAAGCAGACTCCCCACTGAGCAGGGAGAGCGATCCAGGACTTGATCCTGGGACCGTGGGATTGTGACCTGAGCCAAAGGCAGACGCTTAACTGACTGAGCCACCCAGGCACCCCCAGCCTTTCTTTAATTGTTAAATACGGGTAAGCATACGTGAAAGATACAAATTCGCCATTTTAGCCATTTCAAGTGTCCAGTTCAGTGGCATTAAACACATTCACGGTGTTGAACAACCATCCCCAGCATCCATCTCCAGAGCGTTGTTATCTAAATACAACTCTGTCCCCATTAAACACGACTCCTCTATACCCTCCTCCCCCAGCCCCTTGCACCCCTCTCCAATACCTTCTGTCTCCATAGATCTGACTCCTCTAGGGCATCTCATGTCAGTGGACTCCTATAGTTTGTGTCTGGCTTGTTTCACCAAGCATAATGTCCCCAAGGTCCATCCTCGTCGCAAAGCACGTGTCAGAATTTCCTTCCTTTTTATGACCCCATAGGGTGCCACTGTATGGCCATCCCATATTTTTGTCCATTTATCAGTCCATTTTTTAAATTATTTTTTTATTTTTAAAGATTTTATTTATTTGACAGAGATCACAAGTAGGCAGAGAGGCAGGCAGAGAGAGAGGGAAGCAGGCTCCCTGCTGAGCAGAGAGCCCGATGCGGAGCTCGATCCCAGGACCCTGGGATCATGACCCCAGCTGAAGGCAGAGGCTTTAACCCACTGAGCCACCCAGGCGTCCCCATAAGTCCGTTTTTATCCATGGGTTAGCTGATGACCCTTGGTCTGCTTGTACCCTGCTCTTGTGACTGATACGGCTACGGACACAGGTTATATCTGTGTAAGTCCCTGCTTTCAGTTCTGTGGGAATCTACACCGAGAGTGGAACTACTGGGTCCTATGTAGTTTTAGGCTTACTCTTTTGAGGGACCTCCATCCTGTTTTCCACAGCCCCTGCACTGTTTTACACTCCCACCAGCAAAGCACGAGGGGCCCAATTTCTCTGCATCTTCACCCACGTGTGTTCTGTTATCTGTGTGTGTGTGTGTGTGTGAGAGAGAGAGAGAGAGAGTGTGTGTGTTCATAGCAGCCATCTTAATGGGTACGAAGTCTCTCGTGGTTGATTTATTTTTATTTTTTTTAAAGATTTTATTTGTTTATTTGTGAGAGAGAGACAGAGCATGAGCAAGGGTGAGGAGGCAGAGGGAGAGGGAGAAGCAGGCTCCCCGAGGAGTAGGGAGCCTGACGTGGGGCTCAATCCCAGGAGCATGAGATCACGACCCGAGCCGAAGGCAGACACCCAACCAACTGAGCCACCCAGCCACCCCTCTCTTGTGGTTTCAACCAAGTTTTTCATTCATCATAAATTATTTTCTGGATGTACATGTGATAGGATCTCGTTCTTCTGGAAACTTAAATTCTCACTGGGATGAGACACCTGCGTGGGCAAGAGCTGGAAACTGGAGGGCACCCCAGCAGCAGGAGAAAGTCAGGACTTGTTTCCGTCGAAGGGGGTCACAAACTGATCAGAAGGCCTTTTCCTTGGTGGCACAACCGGGAGCGGGGGGCCCAGACCCTCACGTGTCCCCATCGCAGGTCTTAGCGGTCAGGGCTGCTCTGTGAGCTGGGGGCAACACACGGGTGGCGGCCGCAGGAGGCAGAGGGTTAGGCTCTGACTTGACGCAGCTGAAAGCTGAGAGATAAAGGATGTGGACAATGCCATTCCTCTTTATAATTAAGAAGATAACTTAATTACCGGTATTAAGACCCAAGCTTCTCCCCCACGGGGGCTGCTTATCCCAATACACCTTCAGTTCTGCTGCTCCCAACACACAGACCTGGCGGGGGTAAAGCAGAAGTGCTGAGACTACGAAGTCTCAGCTTGTGAACCCATCTGGTTTGAAGGAGCACAACAAGCAGCGCAGGGAATCGAATCAAAGGCGAGATTTGTGTGTTTTTTCGAATACAGAAAACGTGTGGAGTAGCCCAAGGAATAACCCCAGCCTCCCCTCCCAGGGCCAGGTTGCATGTGCGGCCATGTCATGCCTCCCCCCACCCCGCTCATGTCACGGTATAGAGGTGGCCTTGGAGGTGAGGGAGGCACGTGGGGATCAGGTTTGTACAGAGGCATCAGACATGCCCAAATGGAGAAGCCTGGCCCTGCCCCCACCCGGGGACCTGTGAGACGGCACAGCCTCATTGGAATCCACACAGAGGATGAGAGGCTTGTCCCCGCTGCTCACACGGGCCTCTGAGACTTAAACTGCTCCCGCAGGGCAGGGGTCAGTACCCAGCATGAAGGGAAAACAGGCACAGGGCCTGTGGCCCCTGGGAGGTAGGGTCTCCCTGGCACCCAGCTCCAGGGGAGGCCACACTCCTGCTGTCACTGGAGGGGTTCCTTTTGTCCTAGAAGGAGCACCTCAGGCCCCCACCCTCCCTCCATCTGCCTGCACGTGGCTCCCCGGGGCTGTGCCGACTCTGCACTGCCCCCCCTAGCAACTGTGGCCCCATGGAATTCTCTAGCGTGCACGACTGCTTTGATCTACAGCACACCTGGAGAGCAGTGCCTCGCGCTCACCCACCCTTCGTCATACGGGTCCCACACACTCCGTGGACTTCCCCCGCCAGAGGGAGAGGGGTGGCTGAGGCACCCCTCCCCGCCCCCCAACCAGGCTTCCTTTCCTCTGCAACTCCTGGCTTGAGGTTCCACCAAACAGACTCTCCTCATCCCACAGCAGAATCTCAGTGTACTGCTCTGCCCCCCGGATGCTTCCCTGCACAGGACATGGTGTCACCAGCCCCTCCAGGAGGCCTCTCATCGGGGACCTGTGCCCCCAGCCTGTGCCCTACAGCTCACCCATGTGCTTGTCTGGGACACTATCTCCTGGTCTCAGGAGAGCCGTGTTGGTGTTGCCAGCTTTACTTAGTGGTGGTATGGGCGGGGGGCGGGGGGCGTCCCATCCCAGAGCACCCCTGCCCTGGCCGTGAGCCTGCGGAAGAGACCCTGTGGGCGGTGGGTTTGTCAGAGGCCGCATGTCCCAAGCCTTCCTAGGAGCTGGAGTGTTTGCGTCGAAGACAGAGGCTCTGGACTGGAAGAAGGCAGCACCTGCGGCTCTGGTTTGGTCTTCCTCCTCTCACAAGAGCAAGCAGGGATGCTGGTGGTGGGGAGGGGATCGTGCACCACACCCCAGGGTCCTTGGCTTCCCTAGATCCCTTATGGGGCACCCAGAGGGGTGAAGAGGGGACTAGACAGGCTCCACCCCTCCTCTACTTAGTCAAGAGTTAACCTGTTTCCCTTGTGGGACAGCCATTGTTTTTTGAAGGGCTTCGAGGGTTAAGGAGTCGAGGGTCCCTGGACACATCTCCGGAGTCCCTTCTAATCCAAGCTCTTGTCCTCTTGAGTCCTAGTAACTGGATACCTGGAGACAGGTGAAGGGAGCAGAACAGGACCTCTGGGCCAACTGAGGAACCCAGAGCATGACTCTGAGTGGAGAGTCCACAAGGAAGCGGGTTGGAGGGGCCCAGAGCCCCCACACAGTGCAGCGCGGCGCCTCATGGAAGGGGCAGGCCAGGTGCATCCAGAGAGAAGCCCAAAGTAAGGACATGGAAGCTGCCAGGACAGTGGCTTTACAGGGAAGTCAAGGACAGTCTGGGGTAGTTGCCCAAGGGAATGTCAGCCCCACATGGCAGGCAGTGGCGACAGCCCTGGGAGAGCTCACCAGGCGCCCATTTCAGGAATAAGTGACTAAAAGTGGCCCTAGTGCCTTTCTGAAATGTGAGGGGCCCTCAGCAGAATCTGGGTGACCCGAGCCACCCTTTCCTCACTGCCTCCCCAGGATGGAAGGTGGATGACAGCAGCCTACTGAGCTGTTGCATGGCTGCCCGGAGGGACCAGTCCCACCTGCAGCACCAAGTCCTACGGCATCCAACTTAAAGCCACCAAGTGTCCCTCGCAGGAAACTGGACGCTGGTCAGCAGTGAGAACCACTGGGTGGGCAGCAGCGTGGTAAGCCTTGCAACACCCCAGAGAGGGAAGCAGCCAGCCCGGGTGTCCTGTGACACGATCTCATCTATGGGCAGTTCTTAAGGAACGCAAACTCATCTATGGGGGCAGAGAAGAGAAAACCATGCCTGCATGAGGGGCTGTTCCCCAGTGTAGGGGAGCCCTCACCTGTAGCGTCCAGAGAGCTGACCTGCCACTACTGTGCTGTCTAGCACTCAGAATGCACCCAGGGAGGAAATGAATGTTTCATTTTATTCTATTTTTGTTCATTAACATGGAAGCAGCCTGCCACAGCCAGCAGCCACCGTGTTGGACAGCAGCAGCAGCTTTCCGTCTTGAGTAGGTGATGACTGGGAGCGGGTGCACAGGCGGGAGCTGGCAAGCCGCACACTGGGGACCCGTGTGCTCAGCTGCACCCTCCCGCTGCAAATACCCGGCCCCATTGCCAGTTCAGATGGGAGCTTCCGCTCCCTTTAGCTTTAAACAGAACCAAAACGGAGATCTTTCCAGCTGTGGTTCTCAACCCCTGACCCTCTCTGTGGCAGAGTGTAAAGTATAAAGAGGAAGAGGGTGCCTGGGAGGGGAATCACAGTGCGCCTGAGAAGGGAGGCCAGCCCCTGCAGGGGAGACTAGCTCTGTGGGCCACAGCCCATCATTCCTGCAGGCCTTCCCGGACAAGAATGCAGAGTGCATTTGTGGTACAAATGGGAAACAGGCTGCACGAGTGGGGAGCCCAATGGTGCATGTAGCTCACCCAGGGGGAGGTCTGCAGTGAGGGGTTATGCCCACAGGGGATGGACGTCCAGAGCTGCCCCTACGAGTCCCTGAAGCCATGTCTACAGACCACTAGCCACTGGCCAGCCCACGGGCCACTCAAACAAGTCTTCATGCCCTGGCACTAGATGGACTCTGAAGCTTTGGTGGACCCTGGCTCCAGGGCTCACTCCCCAGCAGCCTAGCCACCCCCTCCCTTCATAGACCTGCCTCATGGAAACGCTTCCTGCTGTCCAACTCCTAAGTCTTGGGTCACCTCATGCCACCGGGGTGAACACATCCAGGGAAGAAAGTGTCCGGTCTAGGATAGACATGGGGAAATGCCTGGCCGGGCTGGGGAGAGGTGGCCACTGTCATGTGGCAGCAACTGCCACAGACATCCTGGGACAGACACAGAAAGGGGGTAGAATCTCAGCCACTTGCATTTCCCGTCCATCTTGTGTCCAAGTTAGCAGCCTTGACGTTGACCGGTTGTCAGCTTTTCCTGCCTGGACTCAGGAAGGGAGGGATCAAAGGGTTCCTCTGGCCCCATCCCTGGTGTTGAGTTAATGGGGAGCGGTCCCTCACCACCTGGCCTGGGAAAAATGCTTCACAGACAGGTTTCAAGATGACTCATGACCACTGTCATTGTGCCCCCTGCCCAGGTCACTCCGTGGGGACATTCACAGGGAGCAAAGTCAATAAACAGGGGAAAACGCGGGCCTGGGCTAGGGCCAGCCAGGGGAAATGCTAGAACAGCAGAACTGCCTGTTTTTGTCTTTCTGCCATCAGTCAGAACTTCTCCCCTTCCCAGCCCCCAACGGACAGTGTCCTGTCGCGTTGGTTATTTCCCGCTCCGGTGGAAAAGCCCCCAGGACAGGCATTGGTTCTGAAAACAGGCCAGGGCTACCCGCCTAAATCCCAGAGGAGGGACAACTGCCTGCCTGTCAGAGTTAAGCAAAAGGGCCCTATGCACACCTGGGGCTGGGGCGGAGCCCCAGTCCGTTTGGCCTCGGGGAGGATAGGATGAAGCTGCAAGGTGGAAGTGGGGCGGGGAGCGGGCGGGCAGGGCTGAAGGAGACCCTGGGAACGAACCCGGATGGGGCCACGGCAGAGGGGGCGGGGAGAGGACGGAGAGGGGCGTGGCCGGGAAGAGGCTCTGCAGCGGGCCGGGAGGAGGCGCTCGGAGGGCACTGTAGGGACGCCCGCTTCGCTTCGGCTTGTGGGACTGGAGCTGGGGAGACCCCGAAGCCCCCGAGTCGACCGAAGACGCTCTCCCCGACATCCCCCGTGAGGTCTAACTGGACACAAATAAATGGACACGCAGGCAACTTCCAAAAGAGGCGAAACCTTTATCAAGTCGGCGCCGGCGCGGTATCTACAGTATCTACAAATATCTACACGTATCTACACCGCCTGCAGACGGGCTCTCGGGTCGTCTACACTGCAACTGCCGGCCGGGCCGGGGGCTGGGGGTAGGGGGCGACGCGGTCTCGCGGAGAACAATAAATATCACTTCCTTCCGCCGCTGACCGGGCGCTTTGGCACTGGCGGGCGCGGACCCCGTGGCCCTCGGGGCTGGGGAGGGACCCGCGGTGGTTCCCGGGACTGGAGAACCAGATCCTTCGACAGCCTTGGGGCTGGAGAGTGGAGGACCCGATGGCTTCGAAGCTGGGAAAGGGGAGACCCGCACTGGCCCCCGGGGCTGGAGGAACGTGTTCTTGGACGGCCCTTGGGGCTGGGTGGACGGGGACCCCGACGGCCCTCGGGGCTGTGCGGGGACCCCGGGCGAGGAAGCAGCCGGCGGACGCCCGCATTATCTGGGGCAGTAGTCGTAGGAGCCGGGCGGCGCGGCCCCCGCCGACGAGTACATGTTGGCGGCGGCGGCGGCGGCGGCGGCGGCAGCGGCAGCGGCGGCGGCCGCCGGGCTCACGGCAGGGTGGTGGTGGTGCGGATGCGCGTGCGCGTGCGGGTGGTAGCCGTGGCCCCGCAGGCCCGGCAGCGGGTAGGGCGTCGGCCGACTCTTGGCCCCGAGGTAATGGTCGTAGGCGGCGGCCGGGTACTTATAGGGGTGGTGGTGCAGCGGCTCGGACGCGCCGGGCGCCTCCAGGCGCAGCTCGGGGTGCGGAGGGCTGGGCCGGCCTCCGGGCGCACCGGGCAGCGGGACGAGGCCGCTGGCGCCGCCGGCCCCGGGCAGTGCGGGGCTCAGCACCCGTGCCAGCAGCTGCGGCGGGTGCGCCGGGTCCCCGAGCACGGCCGGTCCGCCCGCGTCGCGCTCGAATTCTCGCCGTGCCTCGGCCGCGTCTGCGGGGAGGGCCGAGGGGTGAGCGCGCCGGGTCAGGACCGCAGAGGGGACCCGCGAGCGCCCCGCCGCTCCTGGCGGGGAGGAGGCGCCAGCCCGCACTCGGGCGCTCCCCACCCCTTCTCGCCGAATCTGCGGGAGACCCGGGCCCTCCCAGGGGCCCGCGCCCCTCCGCGGGCGGCAGGCGGGGCGGGCGGGGCGCAGCCGTCGGGCCGGGCGGGCGAGTGCGCGCTTGCCCGCCGCCACCGCCGTTGTGCAACCGGCGCGAAGGCCGCGAGCGCCCCTGCGGCGCGGGCGAGGCCAGACTCGGCCGTCTGCCCGGGGCGGAGCGCGCGCAGGGCCACGGCCCGGATCCCCCGACCCTGGCCCTACCTTTCTCTGCGCCGTTGGGCTGCGTAGGGGAGGCCACGGGGTTCCGCGACCGCGCGAAGGCGCTCATAAGCGGCAGCGCGCCAGGCCGGTGGTTCCGGGGCCTGCGGAGAGGGAGAAGGGCAGCGGGTCAGGGGGGCGCCCCCGCCAGGCTCCGGAGCAGTCTCCGGCTCCTCAGAGGACACTCACCAGTCCTCCGGATCGCAATCTCGGAAGCCTTTGGCGAAAGGGTTGCTGGCGATCTTGAGCTGCGTGATCTGCAGGGCGGGAGATGGGGGGAGGGGCAGGCGGGCATTGAGCAAGTGGCTAGAGCCCCTGCGCTAGGGGTGGGGGCACCCCGGTAGGGTGGCTTGGAGGAGCTCCCCCATAGGGCCCTTTTATTTTCCCGGGACGAGAACCTCCCCACAGTTAACTCCCTCACTGAGGTTGTCCCTCTGTCCTGCCAAATGGGGAAGCTCCTTTCTCGCTAAAGAACCCCTTTGTGGCCCCAAGTGATTAGGATGTAGACCCCTGTGTCCCTGGCTGGGATGAGAATGTGATCATCTCCACCGCCCACCCCGCAATGTGTGTGTGTGGGGGGGGATGCCCTAGGAATTTGGGTAAACCGTGGATCAGGCCCCTGATGGGGAGTTTCCGGAATGATTTGGAAAACAAACTTTCAGGCCGTAGTGACAGTTGCTGCTGGAGAGGTCAAGCTGATAGGAGGCTGGGCCAGCGGGCAACAGAGGGGAGGACGCTGTCTGAGGCCCTTAGGGGTGGGAAGCCATGGGTGTTGGGTTCCACCAGGACCTACAACCTTTGGGTCCAAACCTCTGTCCCCCAGGCAACTGGAAATTGCGACCCAGAACTATTGAATGTGCCCATCCCCAGGGCCTCACCCGATGGTTCTGGTAGGCAGTGACCGCAGTGAAGCGAGTCTCCTCAAACACAAAGGTTTTAAAGTTCTCCTCAGCATATTTTTCACTGTCTTTGCGTGGGTCCACATAGACAACGTGAAAGCGGGGCTGGTATCTGTGCATGGAGTTGAGAATAATCTGGAAGATAAGGTGGCAGGTTTGGAACTAGGAAATGGGCTAAAGTTCATAGGCCATGAACTCCCCAGAGAACCTGGACAAAACTCTGAACTCCCCAGATGAGGTCGGGCCACGGGGCTCAAGCGGAGACTGCAATCAGCTGGGACCACCAGGAAAGACACTCCAAATGGCCAAAGATCAGGGTTTCGATCCTCTTTGCCTAGGTCTCCGAGAGAACTACTTCTGGCCTACGGTGGGTGGGTGGGTGGGTGGATGGTAGGGGGCTGCAGGCCAGAGCTCAGCCCAGCAGGCAAGCAGCATCATCCGCCTGGATTCTGCAAAGCCACCGGCCGCTACCCCTACACACAGCCCCATCCTTTCCAGTTAAAAAACTTCCAGCAAAAGATCAGGAGTGGAGCGAAGGAAGCAAGGTGACACCCTCTCCCAGGCATGAGGGCCACCAAGCCCTGTGAGCCCCTGACCCAGAGGGGCCTACTCTCCTCAGCCTGTCCCTCATTCACACCCCAACCTGCCCAAGCTCTGGCCAACAGGGACTCTGGAGGCCCCGCACTGGGGGAGAGTGCTGTAGCCTGGGGAGGTGCAGGGGGACCGCTCACATGGCCGTTGTCATCCAGCAGGTTGTTGGTCAGCTTGAGCTTGTCGAAGGACACAATTTGCTTCATCCACTGGGCACCTTTGGCAGGCGAGTCAGGGTGGTAGTGTACGCGGCCTGGTGTGGCAGGGTCCGCCTTCCCGGCCACCAGCCAGGAGGAGCTGTGGAAGGCGTACCTGGGGCAGCACCAGAACAGGGGGTCATGCTACGTGAGCTCAACCGAGAGGGCCTTGCTGAGTGAACCCCAGAAGTGCCTCTGATGAGTTTCCCTATCGTCAGCCTTCAGCTGCCACACGGACTGGGAGCATTCCCGAGGGGTTTGTGAAGAAAACCGAAAACTCCCTCCCATCCCAACACACAAAAGGCCGCAGGAAGCCCGGCACCGAAGGAGGAGGCTGGGCTCTGGGCGCCACATTTCCACATTTCGCTGCATGCGGGTCTGCCCACTCTGGGCCTCCTGGAGGTCTCCGAGTGGCCCGTGCCCGGCCTGGATTTGGCGGCGCTGGCGGCCTCGGGCGCAGGGCGGACCATGGTCTCTTTATTAATTGCTGTTAATTGTCCGGGCAGCTGAGGCCCGCCCTGCATAATCTCTGGCGGCCACCCCACCTTTCCTGCTCGGCTCCAGGGCCCAGCGTTCCCGGGGGATGGGGGAAGGGGACAAGGTGCCCCAAGCTCACCTCGTGGGAGAAGATGAAAAAAAGGGCAGAGGCTGTGTGCGAGGGGCCTACTGGCCAGGGGCGGGGGAGCTGTCTCGGGCTGTAGGCCCACTGGAGGAGCCCAGCCCGGGGGACCTCCTGAGGGGAGTTCCCAAGAACCACTGGGGGTGGGGTGTTCGGGTCGAGGGTCTGACAGGGCTGGGAGGAAGCTGATCAAGGGGAGCCGGTGGGACAGCCGGGCAGGTGCCGAGACTCATTGGTCCCTTATGTCCTCATGGACCACCCTCAGAGGCATCAGCAGGCAGGCAGCAGCCGCTTCCCAAGGCACCCTCCCAGGTCTTGCTGGGCGCTCACCGGTAGCGCTTGTCGTCCACTGGAACGAAGTCCATGAGGAGCATGTAGTCGGCCATGGGGTCCATGCCGAAGAGCTTCACTTGAAACGTGGGGAACATGCGCCTGGGGGGCGGCGAGGCCTCCGGTCACCTCGGGTGGGGGAAGGCAGGGCTGCCCCACCTTGAACAACCCCGGACCGGTAGCTTCCTGCTGGCCGCCGAGTTCAGCAGCCTGACCTGTCCACCTCCTCTCCTCTCCCTCAGCTACTCTAACCCAGCTAGGCCCCTGCCCAGCCGAGGGCAAGCGGAGTGGCAGGGCAGCCCCCTGCCCCCTTTTTAGAGACCCCAAAATGGCTCACGAAGCACTAGAGCTGAGCCTTGGCGGCGCCCCAGCATGGTCTATGGCTGCTTCTGCCACATTTGCCTGCACAGAGCCGGCCTCACATTTTCTAATTCTCGGCTGTCCGGTCTAGAGCCACCCGCAGTCGGCAGTACCCGCTCAGCAAGACTCCCCAGACTCGGTCCCAGAGAGTCTCATTCCTCCACAGAGCCTCCCCCAGCTCTATGTAAGCCACGGATGTAAGCTCCCGGCTGGAACAAAGTGAAACCGGGGCCCTCTGTGTGGCTCCCAGGAGTCCCAGTCGCCCTTTCGGCTGGGTCTGCGGCTGCTCCCCAGTCCCTCCAGCAAGGCTGAGGCCTCAGAGCCCACAGCCCCAACTCTTAGGCCCTGTCTCCGGACCAGTGGTGGAGTCTCCCTACTTTCCTCAGGGATACACACAAATTCCAGCCCCCCACTATAACTCCCCCACCCCCCCGATTCAGCTACTCTGGGAGAATTTGGGCTTGTGCCCTTGTGGTCACCTAACTCTCCCCTCCCCTGGACTCTGACTCTATGACCCATCCAGGCTCTTGAAAGGACATTCCACAGCTCCTGGATGGGCCACGGCTGTGGGCCAGCCCCTGTGCCCTGGAGGACAGCATGAGGCTTGGCTCCCGCCGGCCCATCCTACGGCTTCCCCTCATAGGTAACTCCGTGCAGGGGCAGAAAACAGAGGCCACGGGGCTGGGCCTCCTAGCCAGGCCTGTGACTCCCACCTCTGCAGGCTGGTGGGTGCTACAGAATGCTGGCTTCTGGGATGAAGCCTGGCCACCATGACGGCCCTTGATGGGCTGGACCAGGCCAGAGGCTGGGGTGCCATCCTCATGGGACAGTAAGGAGAGCCTGCAGAAGACCCAGAGAGCTGAAGCTGAGCACAGGCCCCAGGATCCCCAGGGAGGACAGCCTCGGGAGGGAAACAGAAACCGTGAGAAGGCTCTGCAAACAGGCCCTGAGCTCCCCTTGGCTGTGTGTTCGAAGAGCTGGTGTCTCCGTGTGTACATTAGACACAGCCCGGCACCCGCCTTTGTCTGCTGGTCAAATAGGTTGCATCGCAAAACTTGTTCCCCTTCTCTCTGGGCGCTTAGAGCAAATACAGGCCAATTGGAAGGCGGCGAGCCCCAGCAGCAGAGCCAGGCCCCACAATCACCCGAAATTTAGGCCCGAGAAAACTGGGCGAGGAAACTGGGTAGCAACTTCCAGGGGAGAGACCCTACTGTTTTTAAGGGTCTTAACTTTCTCCTAAAATTTTGCAGACAATTGTCCAGCTGCCCCGCTTTATCTAACCCGTGTAGACTGAACTGGGGAACTAAAGACGTGAATTTCCTTTGAGGTGGGATCCGCTGGAAGCCGGCTGGCTGGCGGGGCCGCTCAGGGGCAGCTGCCTAACCCTCTAGCCCGGTGTGCTCTGAGCCGGCCCTGGGCTTCCGGCGGCGGGCGCCTTGGGGCTTCGGGAGGAGCGAGCCGGTCCGCCGGGCTTCTCTCCACCGGCCTTCTGAGGCTGCCCGCGCCGTCCCCTGGCCCAGCTCCGTACGCCAGGCGGCTGTCGCCGGAGCCGGGACCGCGGAGAACCAAGAGTCAGCTCGCGCCTAGAGGGGGCCGCAGGTGGCGGGGCCGCGCCCCCACCCCGCTTGTCGGCCCCACTCGCGTGGATCGGACCGAGGCGCGCTGCCCGAGCCCGGGGCCACGTGGGGAGGGTCGCGGGCAGTGAGGGGGGCACCCTGACCTGCCGGCCTTGGTGACGATCATCTCGGTGCCCAGCTGATTGAACTCGTCCCACAGCGCCTTCATCTCCAGCTGCACACTCACGCTGGCCACCTTCGCGTTCTTCTTCACTGGCGCCTTGGGGCGGCCGCGCAGCTGGCCCCGGGGCCCTCGGGCTCGGCGGCGGCGCTGGTGGCGGCCCCGGCGGCCGGCGCGAACGGGTAGGCGTGCGGCGGCGGGCCCGGGGCGCCGGGGGCGGCGGCGGCGCACGGGTCGTAGCGCGGCGGCGGGGGCTCGCGCGGGCCGTACGGGTCGGCGCCCGGCGACGCGGCGCCCGGGAAGCCCCCCGCGGCCCCCAGGCTGCTCAGGCTGCTGGCCGTGAAGGCTGCAACGTCGCAGAAGTGCGAGAGCTGAGTGAGCCACGGGCTGGACACGGCGGAGATCATGACCCGCGGGCCGCCGCCGCCGCCGCCCCGCCGCCGCCGAGGTGAGCGCTGCCCCGCGCCCCGGGCCGAGTGGCGGGCGCTGCGCTGCGCTGCGCCCCGGGCCGCGCCGCCCTACACCGCTGGCCGGCCCCGAGGAGGCGCCCCGCCCCGCCCCGCCCCGCGCCCCCCCCCAGCGCCGAGACAATGGCCTCCCTCCCCTCCCCCGTCTCTCGCCCCTCCCCCGCTCCTTCCCCCCTCCCCGGCCCCCAGCCCGCCCGCCGCGGCTCGCTCGGCCCGGGCCCCCCGACCGCCCGGACCGGCTCCCCAGAGCGCCGGGCCGTCCGCCGCCCCTCGCTCTGCCGCCCTCCCGCGTTGCATTTCTCCTTTCTCTCTCCAGGCTCTTTTTCCAATTTGTTATTTCTTTACCTTTGTCTTCCTCGATGAAAATTTCCCTCCTAATCCTCTTTCCTTCTTCCACTATCTCTTTCGTTTCTCTTTATTTCTGTTTTATTTTTTGCCTCTTTCTTTCTCCAGTTCTGCCCCTCTCCTTTCTTTCCACTTCATTTTTCATCACTTCGTCTTTCTTTCCAGTCAGCCTTTTGCCTCTTACTTCTGTAGGTCTTTTCCTGTTATTCAGGGTTTTTTTCCTCTTTTTTTTTTTAAACAAAATAAAAACTGGAGATTTTCTCAAGCTTTCCCCCCTCTTTTATGACTTTATTTTCTATCTTAAATTTCCCTTCACTTTCGTCTTTTTCGTTCTCACTCTGTTTCTTTTTCACCTTTCTCATTTTTCCGACCTTCCTTTGGAGTTTTCTGGGTTTTCTCTCTTCTCAGTTTCTCCTCCCGCTGTCCTCACCACTTTCTCTCTCTCGTTTTTCCCCGTTCCCAGACTCTATGACATTCTCCTCTCCTGCCACCTTTCCTCTGCCTCTCCCAGCTTGCGGCCCCCGCTGCCACCTTTCTCCCGTCCTCCTCTCCTGTCCCTCTTCGCTTCCACTAAGTCCTATTCTGGGCCTGAGTCTCCTGCTTGTGGGTCTCTCTACAGCTGGGACCCCAGGCTGGAGGGTGCACAGGCTTTGGGCAGGATGCCTGCCCTTCTTCTCTGCTCCAGAGTCGCTGGAAGCCTGGAGTCCCCTCTGCCAGGGCTCCCTCCACCTACTCTGTGTTCGGGCCCTGCCAACACTCTTTGCTTGGGCCCCACGACAGCAGTGGCAGGGGGTCTGGCGGGTGGGTCCCTGTAGACACAGCGGGGCGGCTCACCTTCCATGTCTCTGGTGACGGTGCTGAAGTGCATCCCGGCCGGGGATCCCAACAGCCGGCGAAGCTTCGCCTGGTCGGAGGACCGGGGGCCCAGGCGAACGGTGCGCTCTGCGGCCTCTGCTGCAACCAGAGAGGCGATGCTGAACGCGCTGGCCCGGGGAGACAGCGGGCTCCGCGCGTCCATAGGCGCCCGGGCGGCCTGGCCGGCGCCGCCTCCGACTGCGTGCACCCAGGCTCACTGAGGCCGGCCCAGCCCACGGGACCCGGGGGCGGGGGCCTGCGGTGCCACTCACAGCCTCCAGCCCTGGGCCCAGGGGATTATGGCGTCACGGGCCCCCTACTCCGGGATGGTGGCAGCCGAGGGGCCCAGATGGGTGGAGCGCCCTGGGAGCCTGGGGCCCTTCTGTTTTTCAAGCTCCCTGCCCCTGGCCTCTGCTCCGAGGGACCTCCGTGACCAGCGCCCTTCAAACATCCCGCTGTTCCCACCGAGGCCAGGGTTCCCTCTGTCCAGCGAAGCCACTGTCGAGTTGGACAGCCCCTGAGTGGAAGCAGCTACATGGGGAGCTCCCAGCCTCAGCCGGTGTCAAGGAAGCACCGATGGATCACCGTGGGGCCGCCTGGTTTCAGCCATGCCCCTGCCCTCGGCCCCTCCCGCCTCCTCCTCCCTGGCTGCCCCTGCACCTGGGTGGGGAGAGGGCAGTTCGGGCTTCCAGCACTGGCCACAGGCAGACAACCCCAGAGCTGTGGCGTCCTCCGTCCCTCAGCGCGGCAGAACAGGACCCAGCCCAGCGAACGCCCCCCTAACCCCCTTCAGCCGGCTCACTGTCGTGGTTGGGACCCCGAGCAGAGGGACGCCGCCCAGGCCGCGCAGCCCGGGAGCCCGAGTGTCACGCGCACCCGCGCGCGCACCACCCGCCTCTGGCCAGGACGCTTATACATCCGGAGGGTGGGCAGTGCCCGCTCCTCCGACCTCCCCGCGCACCGGCCGGGCGCAGGGAGGGCCGGGGGCGGGGCCTGCACCGGCCCAGGGAGCCGAGGACACGTCGGAGGACTTCAGGCCACCGGGTCCGGATTGTATGCTGAACCCTGCCACCCACCCTGCCCACCTGGGAAGGCCCTGCTGCCTTGGTGTCCAGCCAGGCCCAGCAGAGTGAGGCAAAGCCCACCCTAAGGCCTCAAGGCCTCTAGGCCCAGGCATTCAGGACACTAAGGGCCTAACTTGGCCTGCGTCTTCCTTCATCTACTGCCCCTGAGGCCTTTGCTGACCAGTTCAAGGCATCCACGACTTCGCAGCCCAGAGTGTCCCCAGCAGAGCATCAAGTCTTTCAGCCTCCCAGGAGCCTCTCTGGCCCTTCACTGAGGCTCTGGCAGTCCCGGGCCTCTGTTTCTAAAGCTTCTCAGCCTGCAACCATGTTGTAGGCCTTCGCCCCCCCTTGCCTAGGATGCTGCGGTGGGAGGCAGGGGGCCTCTTCCAGGGCTTTTATAATGCCCGAGCCTCAGACCCCAGGCTGGAGAGGGTGCTGGGTAGAAGTGGGGAAGGCTCAGGAACCCAGGACTGGGGAGTACGCTCCAGTAGGAAGGGACTGGCCTCTGGGCCTGAGGACCAGGAAAGAGCATGAGGCAGTGAGTGCCACGCGTGTGGGAGCATGTGGGTTTATGACTGGGGTGTGGTGTGTGTGACTTCCTGTGCCATGAGCCCCCCTACCTGCCCCCTTGGCTGCGGCTGTAGTTGTGGAGTGTGGAAGGAAAGGGAAGCTGTTGCCAGAGCGTGCCTTCAGCCCTGGCTATTTGGGGCTGTGACAGTGACACTGACCTGTGGGACCTATGGTAGGGCCGGAGGGGAGTGAGATGTGGAACCAATGGGGCTTAAAGTCTCTTTTTCTCTTCCCGGAGAAGGGCAGCCTACTGCCTTCAGGACCCCAGGAAAAGCTGCGGGAGGGGAGAGCCCAGCTGGGAGGGGACATCGGTGTGGCCAGGTCGTGGCAGTGTCCCACGAGACGTGCCCCACTGCTGGCAGTTAACACCCAGAAAGGCACACAGGGCAGTGTCACCAGGAGTACCTCATGCTGGCAGTCCCAGCCCAAAGAGGCCTTGGGCAGCGCTGGCTGAGTGTGCGGCCCGTGTGTGTGTGTGTGTGTGGGGGGGGTGTCTGGGAGGGGCTCCTGTGTGTGGTTGTGCATTATCTGGGATGCAAGCTGCCCCAGCATGGGGGAATGCTAGTGGTTGTGTCCTGTGCACCTGGGAAGCCTCCCGTGTGTATCTGGGCACATACCTAAGGGCAATGGCCAGATGTGGAGTGGAACGGGTGACACCAATATTGAGAAGGGAGAAGTGAAAGTGAAAAGCCCTGGGGCTTCCTGGATGGGCCTCTGGGGCACCGTCCTGAGGCCCTTGGCCCTCCGGGTCTGAGGTGGTGGAGGGGAGCACACGATCCCCCCAGCCCCTCATTAACCCCTTCCTGCCGGACTGGAACCTGCCGGGCTGGGCTGGGAGGGCAAGAGTGCGAGAGCAGATGACTCTGTGGGGTGGGCAAACCCTGGTCAAGGAAAAGGGCGCCGGGAAGAGGTGAGGGGGTCTCACCCGGGCCGCTCCGTCGTCGCGTGGTCGACCCCTTTCCACCCGCGACCGATACTCACCCGCGCGACTGCAGAACCCCCGACCCCGCTGCTCAATGCCCGGGCCCTCCTGGAGCCCTCGACTGGAGGGGCCCGAAGCGCTCGAAGCGCCAGGCCGCCCGAGCCTCCAGCCCGCGGCGGAGTCGCTGCCTCCCCCGCCCACCCCGACTGCGCCTCTCGGAACCACCCTCCGTCCCTCCTGGGGCGCGCACCGCCCTCTCGCGCTGCGCTCCACCGCTCCGCAACCCGCCCGCGCGCTCGCCGCCGCCCCGGCTCCGGCCCCGGCCCCAGCCCCAGCCCCGGCAGCCCGGAGGGAGCGCGCCCGCCCGCCGGCCCGCGCCCCGCACACCCGGTCCCGCACGCGCACGCCGCGCCGCCGCCCGCGGGAAGCCTTTCTCCCTCACCTGGCCGGCCGCGGCTCCCTTCCGCCTCGCTCCCCCTGCCGGCCGCGCCTCCATGACCGCGAGGTAAGAGGCCTGGCGGGGCGCCGGCCTGCGCGGGGCCGGGAGGGCCGAAGGGCCGGCGGTCGGGAGCCGCCCGGGGTCCGCCTTCTCGGGGGCGCCGTCCGCCCCTCTGTCTGGGGAGCAGAGAAAAGACCAGAGCCGCATTTTGAGGCCCGGCTGGCTGCGAAGTCAGGGTTACTATGAGACCATTTTACAGGCCCTAAAACCGAGGCTGGGCGTTGCCGGGGCGCCGGTAGGTACGGGGTGGTGACCAGAAGTCCGGCTGAGGACGGGAGGCGGGAGGAGGCTGACCCCGCGGCGTGTCCTCGGCACCGGGACAGCTGCAGCCTTTGCTTCCCTCTGGGCCCTGCACGGGGTCCCACGTGGGCGCTCGGCTGCGCCCCAGCACTACCCTGGAAGGCTCAGCCACTCACCCCCCACCCCCAGCAACTCTGGAGCTTTGCCTGAAGCAAGCCCTGTGTCGGAGGTTTTCTCCCCAACGAGCAGGAGGTGGCCCCCTGGAGAGTCTTGACTAGCGGGCCTGGCTCCGCCTCTGGAGAGTGCTCGTGTCTCCCCCAGGGGAGCTGTCACCATTGGCACCTTAACTCTTTTGGCAGGACCCCACTTCTCACCCTGTGTCCATTCGTAAAGGCACACCTAAAGCGCTGGGACAGCTGCTTCTAATTCCCTCCAAGGTCTCTGTTCCTAGCCCTGGATGGACCTGTGCACCCTTGTGCCCCTCTGGCCAGCGCAAAGCCCTCAGATGCTTGCACTCAGCTGCTCCTGAAGACTAGGGGCACGACACCACAGTCCCCAGCGTGGGTCTCCCGCCTTCAAGGAGCAAATGCATATGCAGAAGGATCCAGGCAGGAACCCACAGGATGTAGGTGCGGGGAGCCCTGGAGACCCCCCTCCTCCTGGAATCAGAGTTTGGATCAGGGCAGAACCAGGCTGCGTTGCCCAGGGCACAGACAGAGAAGAGCCGGCTTTACTCAATCCCATTAACACGTTTCGGGATTGATCTGCCGGGAATTGCCTCAAGTGTCCGCTTGGACTTGGCCTCAGGGGTCTCAAAGGAAAGTCCTGCCCCAAGAGCATCCTGTACCCTGCCTTTCTGCCTCAGTCAGCGCCTCCACCCCAGGATGAGCCTTGAGCCTTCGGAGGAGCCAAGTCTCCACAGGGCAACAGCGAGAGTGAGAGGGAGGCGAGGTTCGCTGGAGCCCCAGGGAAGCGGACGCTGGAGCCCCGGGGAGGCGGGCACACTGGGTGGCTCTGTCCTCCCTTCCCAGCCCTGTCCTCATCTTGAAACTCTGGCAGGCCACTTGGGGCATGCCCCATCATTTCTCCATTCAGCGAAAATGCTTTGGCCCCGACGCTCCCAACATAGCTTTCAAGGTGGTGCTGGTGTGGCTAGGCAAGGACCCCAAGCTCTGAATGCAGATGGATGGGGCTGCCATGCCCACACTGCGCAGTAGCTGGGCTGTGGCCTCCTTACCCTCAGTCTCCAGCCACGGAGCAGGGAGAACTTCCAGGTCCCTGCAGTGGGGAATCAAGCTTAGTCTTCAGTAACCCCCTCCCCCCCCACTCCCAGGAGCCCAGGCTGTGCAGTCAGCAGGCGCCCTGCATGGGGTACTGCTCGCCTGAGCACCATAAGACCACATGCCTTGGGTTTACAGACCCTCCAGGTGCTGGGGTGGCATGGGGTGGGGGGTGGGGGGGCGTGTTCAGGGACTATGTTGCGGCCCGGGGCTGGGGCCAGAATGGGGGGCAAGAGCGGTGTCTAGCACACATATGATCTCTGGTGACACTGCCTTGCAAGGTTGGAGGAGGGGAATCCCTCTCTCCAGCTTGAGGACTCCATGTGCCCAGAGAGCAGTGGCTCCATTGACCTCTAAGGGCTCCCTGGCCCTTCCTTCCTCATGCCCCCCCCTACGGAAGCAGAAGCCCCTGTGAGCCCACTTCTAGGTTTCCTCCTTGGTGTTGGGTTCTTTTTTTTTTTTTTTTTAAAGAGTTTATTTATTTATTTATTTGACAGAGATCACAAGTAGGCAGAGAGGCAGGCAGAGAGAGAGAGAGAGAGAGAGAGAGAGGAGGAAGCAGGCTCCCTGCTGAGCAATGAGCCCTATGCGAGCTTAATCCCAGGACCCTAGGATCATGACCTGAGAGGCTTTAACCCACAGAGCCACCCAGGCACCCCTGGTGTTGGGCTCTAACCTAAACTTGATGCGCTGGGATGTGTATCTGCCCAGCCGGATGGCAGGCAGAAGGCCTGCCTCGGGGCCCCAGGCCCACAGTAGGGTTCACACAAGGGGGACTGAGGGCTCTGAGGGGATACCAAAGGTCCAGGAGTTAGAAACAGTCTGGTGTGTGCACTCTGGTGGCTCAGAGAGGGCATGGGTGGGCTGAATTGAAGGACGGCTAGAGAAGGGGCTGGGCCTCTCACCCCTCCCGTGACATCCCTAGGATTCTTTTTGGACCCCAGTGTCACCTGCCTCCTGGTCCGAGAGCAGGGCTTGCTACCTCTCTGGAGGGCTGGGGTCTGGACCCTGGGGCCTAGTGACTGTGGGATGAGCAAATAGGGAAATTGAGAGTCCATGGGTAGCTACCAGAGGGGACAGCAGTAGTGGGGAGAAGAGAAGACAGGACAGGGAGACACATGGGCCATGTGTAGCTGGGTCAGTCTCCCCTCTGCCTCGGGCCCAGCTGTACCTCTCCACTGGGGGAGCTGTCTTCCAGGGGGACAGGATGGGGAGATAAGGAGAGGGATGACCAGCCAGATGGGGCTGTCAGCTAGGCCTGGGTGATGGCACGCCACCCCCACCCCCTGCCCAAGCACCGTGGCCTCCTGCAGTCTGGAAGTTCCCACAACTCCAGAACAAACAAACAAACAGCCGATGCATAGCCAAGCCCTGCGCCCCTCTCCGATTTCAGGGCCTGTTGATTTAGCTGCCCACTTGGTGGGCGGACCCAGCCACATGGGGAGCCGGCTGTCCATCTGTCTGTCCATCTATCGGTCATGCTAGCCTCTCCAGCCCAGGTGCTGTCAGGCAGAGGTGGGGCTCAGAAACCCAGGTGACAGAGACTTAGGTGTGCCACTGACAGGACTGAAGAGACCAGCCCCACCAGCTCCCCCAGCGTGGCCTCTCTCATCAGGACAGGACTGACGCTTTCCAGGGAAAGGGGCACGCCCCCAGAGTTCCTGGGGTGTATTGGCTGAAGGTGAGTGGCCAGAAAACCTAGAGCTGCTCAGGTGCCCCTGGTCAGCGGGGGACCCTGATGGGGAGCATAGCACCCCCTTCTCAGGCACTGACATGACCTTGACATCACCACACCCCCACACTCATGAGCGTACGCACACACACATGAACACACCCACAGGGGTACACACATGCACATTGTATACACGGGAACATGGATACACGTACATGTGCACACGCTGGACACACACACATACCTGTGAGCATGGACGTGCACACACATGTGAGCAGGGGCACACCCATGCATGCACTTCAAACACACAGACACTGATACGGGCTAGAATGCCCACAACAGTTGGTGCAGAACACACGCACAGGTGTGCACGTGTGCGCAGGGGAGTCCTTCACAGGCAGCAACCCTGGTGAGTCTTTGGCAACCCTGATGCTCATTTCACTAACTCAAGGGAAACTGAGTTTTCCTTGACTTGGATGAGGTCCCCGGGGAGCTGCAGGTACCACGTGATGAAGGAAGAAGGAAATGCGGGTTCCTGAAGGTGACACACTCGGATGATGCCCTGGGTCGGGGAGGTCGGATGGCTAGGTTGATGTCCTGGGCATCAGTGACCCTCCCAACAGGGTCATCAATAGGGATCCTTCTGGGTGGAATCACCTGGGAGGATTGTCTCCATGCTCAGGCCCCAGGCCTGAATCGGGCTTGGAGTCCAACATGAGCCCGTGGAGGCACCGAAAAGAAAGAAACCAGGTATGGTGATGGAGACAATGAAGAATAGCCTCGAAGCCAGTTAATGTCAGCACCCATGTTAATAGGTGCTAGTGAGGGCCTGCTTCCTTGTGGCGTTTGGATCTATTATGTCTCTCCTTAAGGATGCTTAGAACATGTACAATAGTTGCATATATCTAACTTACAATTTTTGCTAAGTGTTAAATTAGTAGCTAAATTCAAGCTGTCCACATATTCGCTGTGATGACAAAGCGGGACTCCTGGGAGAAGCTCTGTGTTAAAATCTGGTCCAAGGGCAGTGGAGAATTGGCTCTGCACCTGGACCCCTCTTCATGTACTCTGCTCCCTGGCTCAGACTCTAGGGCTGTTGCATTGTCCCCAGTGGCCCGGGGCCATTCCCAGGTGCCTGGCAGCCAGAGCCTTTGCACCCACTGCCCTAAGCAGGCCCACCCTGGTTCTGTCTGCCCGCCAACCTGGCTGAAGTCGGGAGGCCCGTGGACTGTACAGCTGGAGCAGGTGGCACGTGCGTTGCTGTCACACAGGGTTAGTGTGAGGACACTGAGGCCTGACGGGCAAGGCTGTAGAGTGGGGACTTCTCTCACCAAGGACCGGCACCCCAACAGGTAGATGGGAGACTAAGGCCCCCCAGAGATCTGGGGAGGCAGCCAGACTTCCATGGTATGCCAATCCCCAGTAGCTCTTCCAGCCCTGCCCAGTCTCCTGCTTTTCCAGAGAAGGCTGTGTGCATTGCAGGGAAACTGCTGGGGAAAAAGCCAGGGGTAACATCTTGGAGAATTGATTCCTTTAGGGAAGGGCTCTCTGTCCTCTCGGCCCTTCAGGGCAAGTGGGGAACCAGGGGTGGCTCAGTCATCACGAGCTGGGGCCGGGTGTGACCCTTGCTCTGTGGTGTTCCATGTCTGGAGTACAACCTTAGCCTCTCTAAACTTCAGTGTTCCTGTCTGAGAAATGGGGAGAAGTCTCCAAGGCCCCATGTCAGCTCTAGAACACGGCTCCTCTGCTGGCGTCCTCATTGCAGCTGCCCTGGTCTCCTTGGGCCACCCCCACCCCAATCTCAACTAGTCCCCCAGGACTGGGTAGGGCCGCTGTTGCTTCTGTGATTGTCTGGGGCTGCCAGGCCTGGCTTGGAAGTCAGTGGCCCAGTGGGGAGTGGTCCTTGCTCTGACCCTGAGAAGCCCAGTTATACTCTGCCCACTTCTGCACCTGGCCCAGGGGCCTAGACTCAGCCTCAGTTTCCCCATGTTCATGAGCACGGCTCCACCCCACCCCAGCCAGACAAATCCCTTCCCTCCTCCAAGACTACACTGAACCAGGTTGGAATTTCTCAAAAGCAAACAAACAGGCGAGCTCAGAGTTGCGGTTTTCAGAGCTCAGATTCCGCCCCGTCTGTCTGAGCCAGCATCAGGCCTGGCCAGCCGCCCCCCCGGCAGGCCGGACGGGGCCCACAGCTGAGCCCCCCAGGTCGCTGGCTGTTGGACCAGAGTTGGGGCACCAGGCTCAGAGTGGACCCGAAGCACTGGGCTGCCCCATTTCCCTCCTGAGAACCAGCAAGCATGGCAGAGGGCCGCAGACTGCACCGAACAGAAAGGACACCTGGCCTGGTGGGGACATGGCTGGAGGTGAACAGGAATCTGCTGTGGGGACAGCGACAGCGACAGCGGCTGAGGGATGGTGCTCCGCTGATGTCAGGCAGAGCTGTTGGAGCAGGGCTAGTGAGGACTGGAAGGGTTGGGGGCTCCGAGGATCTAGGCACTGGGGGGTTGACCCTAAGCGGCCGGCAGAGGGGGTGGTGACATGGAGGCTCAGACAGCAGGGCCATAGTGGCTGTGTGGGAACGCGGGGGTGGGGAGGCAGGCCAAGGGCGGGAAGGCACCTCAAGGGGCCGAAGGGGCTAGGAGGGAGGGCTGGGGTGAGGGGAGGGGCGGAGGGGGCTCTCGCCAGGTGGTCTTAATCTCTTCAGTGAAATAGGAGTCCTGGGGGTGGGCGGGGGAGGTGGGAGCCTGAGACAGCTGCGGGGAGGGGACAGCCTGACAGCCCTGAGGCCCCCCAGACTGGGAGCCCCTGCCTGCCAGACCCACTCCCTGAGTCAGTCCTGGGATGGGTCCCTGGGCCGAGACTTGGAGCTGGTTCTTCTACTCACCCCTCCAACCTCCCCCCCCGGCCTCTTTTGCCTTCATGGCCCAGAGGGTCTGGCCTGTGTCTGAGCTGTGTGTAGAGGGTGGCCTGGCCTTTGCTGCTGTCTAAACAGCCTTCAGTGACTGGGCGGGGCAGGGCTGGGTCACTTTTACTTTTATTGAAGCCCCCCAACTTGGATCCCCATTAGCCCACTAAACTATCAAAGGCCCTGAGGTAACACCCATGGGGGGCAGGGGAAAGAAGTAGGGGCCCCTGGCCAGGCCTGGACCCTCAATTTCCCCTGGCCAGCCCTCCACAGTGACCAGGACAGAAGGCAGGGGCTGGGTGGGTCTTCTCTTTTCCCCACAAGGGACGTGCCACAGGCAGGGAAACTGAGGCTGGGAGGAGGGTGGAATTGATCTTGGCCACTAGGCATGGGGGACAGGAGGGGATGTGGGCAGTGTGGAAGCGCCAGTTGCCCCATTCTGCTAAGTGGGTGCTTGGCACCAGCTGTGATGGGCGGACAGACAGACAGATGCGAGCTTTCACTGATGTCCCAAGCCAACCCAGCCCCTCCTTCCAGGGCGTTTGCCAGGACGTAATGCACCCAGGCCGCCCCATGCTGGGCGGGGTATGGGCGGCGCCAAGCTGTCTCAGGCCTCCCTGGGAAGGGCCAGGCCCCGGGGGCAGATGCGAGTGTCTGAGGTGCCCACCAGAGAAACGGAGGTGGCTCTCCCACAAGGGCGATGTGAAGCAGGAGCCCCTGGAGCTTCCCAGGCCTGGCTTTCCTCCCCATTCTATGGCAGGCCCCTCACTGAATTGCCTGGATCCTGGCTCCCATCTGGGTGCCTCACCATGTGTCCCCTCCTTCTTGGTTCTGTGCCACGGTTCTACCACCAATGACAATTAAACCCATCTTAGGACTGTATCCCTTTGCACCTGCTGGGCCCTGCACTCTTGGGGAGGTGGGTAGGGGAGCGCTTACTTCAGGGCATTTGCCAAAAGTGTCCCTGTTCCCTTTTAGGCCAGGAACTGGGGGGCCAAGAAAGGAATCAAGAGAATAAGCTGGCCCACATGTGGGCAGCAAGGCAGGCCCAGTCTGTTTTGGTGGGTGACCTCAAATGTTGCCAATAGAAGGTGGCACATGAATGGGAGCTAAGCCACACCTGGTGAGCTGAACCAGGGCTGAGACCTGGGGAGTCAGCCCGCACTGGGGGGGCAAAGGTGGGATGGGTCCCTGAGCTTTCATCTCCCTAGGGTCCCTTCAATGCAGCACCCAGAGAGTTCCCTGACAGGGTCGTAGATGTCGCTGTTCCCCCAAGCACCTCCCATCGGTCTCCGACAAGATGACTGTTCATCACTTTATTTATTTATTTTTTTTAAAGATTTTATTTATTTATTTGACAGAGAGATCACACGTAGGCAGAGAGGCAGGCGGGGTGGGGGAGGGGGAGCAGGCTCCCCGCTGAGCAGAGAGCCCGATGCAGGGCTCTATCCCAGGACCCTGGGATCATGACCTGAGCCAAAGGCAGAGGCTTAATCCACTGAGCCACCCAGGCGCCCCTGTTCATCACTTTAGAGGAAACTTTTACAGATTGTTTCCTACGTCAGGGGAGAGCACCTTTCAGTCTGGGAAGATGGAATGGGGTGATACCCTGTAAATGTCTGCAGGGCTGTCCTTGGGCAAAGGAAGCAGCCCAGGTCTCAGGGAAGAAATTTCTGGAAGGAAGTTTGTTGCTCCCAGATGAAGAGCAGTGACATTGTGCAGAGTATCTGGGAGGCAAGCAAAGGAGGTGGTCATTGGGAGGGGAGGAGGACAGTTGGAGTGGCACAGGCCACAGGGGGACAGGGGACAGAGCCCCTGGACTGAAGGACATTTTCCTGACTCCAGCTTTGGGCTTCTGGCCTTGCTTCCTGGGACACTCAGTGTGAATCTGTTCTCTGCACATCACCTGCTCTGGGAGCAGGGGCTGACGACCTGTGGCTTTGGAGCTCACTTTCCCTGTCCACAGGCCCAGTGGAAGCCTGGGACCCTCCTTCCTAGCCCAGACTGGGGCAGTGAGGACTAACCACATTATGGATCGGGGCTAAGGGCAGAGGTCTGAGGCTGAAAGACATCTCCCAGGTCTGCCCATGGGGGCCTTAGGGGCTGTTGTTGTGAGAAGCTGTCATCGACTGGTGGGTGCCTAGCATTGTGTCAGCAAATTATACCTGTTATGTCCACGCTTCACAGGGTAGCAGCAGTCATGGTGTAGGTGCTGAGGACACTGCTCTAGGGTCTGGACACTGGCCCCTTGGTCTAACATGTTACCTCCACCATTCTACATGTGCTGTATTTCTTGATGTGACCCCAAGTGTCCCTGGTTCTGATCTTGAGGCTGGACATGTCCAAAGAGGTGCTCACCTCCTGACAGCACCCCCACCACACCCCACCAGTTGGTCTACATTCTGGACCTAGTCCCAGAGCAGCTCATCGCAGCCATACGACAGCCAGCATCGAGCATCTTGTATTTCTGAAAAAGGGACCCCCCACCTGGTGGCAGTTGACACCTGAGCTCACCCCACCCAGTGGCAAGGGGCAGGGGTGAGTGACCTGACTGGAGACAGCTGCTGTGGAAACAGTCAGAAAACCCCAATGTCACTCGCCCTGGTTCCAGAGGGGAGACTGAGGCACAGAGCAAAGCAAGGCCTCTGGCATCCGTGAGGGGTCTTGTCCAGCCAGGAGTTCTGCCACAATCCATCCCGGCCCTGCCCTTGGTGCCCTGTACACCTCTGCTGTCCACCCGCCCGCCCAGGCAGCAAATGGCCATTTCCTCCGGCCGCTGCCCCAGGGAGCGACACGGAGCTGGCAAAACAAACAGGCCGTTCCTCCTGTGGCCGCCGGCTGGTGATGGATGGCCAGAGGGGCTGGCCTCGCTGATGGACGACCGCCCATCATGTGTGGGCCAGAGGCGGGGGCCCAGAGAAGCCTCGGCTGGCCACAGGCACAGAAACACGCTCATAAGCCGTGATGCTGGCCTCACTCTACCTGGAGACATTCCCCGATCCAGAGACCCAGGTGGACCAAGACCCGGGCACACCATTTCCCCTAGCCTCAGTCTCCCTAATGGCGTGTGTGTGTGTGGGGGGGATCATAGTCTAGGCCCCCACCATGGATAGGGTTTGAGCCAACATACCTGAGGGAGAGGTTCTCCCTAGCACCTCTAAGGGTCCCACATGTCTCGCAAAGTTCTAGCATCCCTTCCTCGCCCGGTACTCTAGACCCAGCCAGGCTGGGATCCTTTGAAGTCTTTATCAGCACTTTTATGTGTCTGTTTGGGCTCACAGGGCCTACGCAGCCTGGTCCCCCCTACCAGCAGAGCCTACCTAAGCAGGCTGTGGAGGGCACGGCACCTGGCTGAGATTGGGTCCCTGAGCTCAAGACAGTGTCGAGCAGGCGCACTGGGCGTGTCTCAGGTATGAATGAAGGCTAGGCCGTGGGACCCCAAGTCTCGGAGCTTGGACAGAGCTAGATCCCCTGCACTGACCCAGAAGGCCCTGGGATCCCCTGCCCCAGCTGTCCCTGCTCCAGACTTCATTGGCAGTTCTTCCATCTGTTCATCTCAGGCAGATGGGTAAACCGAGGCTGAGGGGAATTCTGGCTGGAGGGAGCTGAGGCCTGGGCTGAGGTTGGCCCCACTGGGTGCCCCTGAGTCCTCCATCACCCAGTGATGGCAACTCCCACCAGGCAAGGCTGGATGCTCTGGTGATGCTGATGGCCCCACGGAGGCCACAGCAGACAAGCCCAGAGCACTGGAAGGCTCTGAGAACTTCCGGCCCTGACCATCGGCCACCTGCAGGGCCCGAGGGATACCCAGCTACCCAGCCTGAGTCCGGCAGCAGCACAGGCCACCCAGCTGGTGACCGGCTGGAGAGGAAGGGGCAGCTGTGGCCAGGCCTCTGACCCACCCCCCTGAACTGCCCAGCCCCACCGGGAGCACGTCTGGCCAAGAGGAAGCTTCTGAGACCCCCACTTCCTGAACCTCAGAGCAGGCTGGGCTGGGGCCGCCCACTTCCCTCCAGAGCCCCCAGCCCTGCCCTCGGCAACTCCAACTCAGTCCGATAGCTCCACGCCCCTCAGCTCTGTGTCTTCCGGGGCGGAGGGCAGAGGGGGCAGCAAGACTGGCCCTGATCTGGGGTCAGCAGGGGCAGGAAGTCACGTTGAGTGGGGTGTGAAGACCTGGTGGGTGAGGGGCCTGTGCAGAGGGGGAGGGCTGGCCCAAGGAGGGACCTTGCCTGGAGATGAGGCTGCCCAGAGAGCAGGGTGATGATCTCTTCCCAAGGGCCCTTCGGGGGCAGGCTAGCCCACTGCTTCAACCTTGTGGGTGTCATCTGGGTCCGTGTCTGCCATGGCCAGGGTGACACCCTGATTCAGCCATTAGCTTCTAGAGCTGGACTGGTTACGGCTGAGGTCATGGTCCCCCACTGAAATGAATGGTGGGAGCAGCAGGTAATGCCAGAGCTGGAGTGTTTGAAGGAAGTCCCATGGGCAGTGATCTGGGGTCCTAGGGGGAAGCCCTTGGGCCCTCCACTCTGGTGGGTTTGGATTATGCCTGTGGGGCTGGGCCAGGCAGAAATGTCTTGGCCCCTCCACACTTCTGGGGGCAGGAAGTCTGGGTCTGGCGTGGGCTGGCAGACTCGGGGGCAGGACCAAGGCTCAGGCAGGGCAGGAAGTGGCCCTGGACTCCAGCAGGGATGGGGTGGCCTCTGAGAGGCCATTTCCTCCCTGGGAACATCCTGCCCAGGCAGCAGCAGGGAAGAGGGCTCCAGTCCGGGAGGGCAGGAAGGGACTGGGGCTCAGTGTCCCCTGTGGCAGGGCCCTGGGAGGTCCCAGGAGGGAATGACCTCATGGATGTCTGAGCCTCAGGAGCTAAAAGGCCGGTCGGGGCTCTCCCTAACCCCCGATTTGGAGCTCCTGGGCTCCCACCTCGGGCTGAGTTCCTGGAGTTTCCAGCAGCCAACTTATTTTGCCGCGGCCAGGTGCTCAGACTCCCACCCAGTCTCAGCTTCCCATGTGAACCCTGGCCAGAACCTGTGCCTCCCAGCCTGTGCACAACTATGAACAGAGGGCCGGGAGGGAAAGGCCCCATAGGCAGCAACCTGTGCCTCAGAGCTCAACCCAAGCCATCGGGCTGGGCCTGGGCAGACAGCCCAGGCCCAGCTGCCCCTGCTCCAGGCCCAGGGAGGGGGTCAGCAGCCCAGCAGCAAACCCCTTACCCCCCCAATCATGTCCTAAATATAACCAGAGCAGGCGCCTGGCCGGGAATAGAGACCTCTGTCAGCCCCCAGCAGGTGCCAGTGGGAGGAAGGTCAGTGTGATTGGCAGGGGTGCTGGCCGGGCAGGCAGCCAGATGTGGGTCATGTGAATGTCCAGTGGCAAGGCCCAAGGGTGGGCCGGCGTGTCCTCACAGGACAGCTGGGTGCCCGGCCCGCCCCGTTTAGGGTAACCCTGGACCCGGCCCTCGCCTGCGCTCCACTTCTGAGGCTGCTGCCAGGCCCCCAGAAAGGGCAGGGACACCCAGCCCTGGCCATGTCCTGAACCCTCAGCACTGTCCCACCCTGCCACTCTGGCCACTACAGCCTGAGCCCCCAACCTGCAGCCCCATACAGTGACCAATCATCCATCTGACCACGCGGGTTCCCTGAGCAGATGCTCAGAATGCTGCGGGCACTGCCCAACATCCCTCCGTCCCTCACCCCTGCAGGGTTCTGCTATCCCTTCCACGCTTAGGCCTCTTTCTGCGCTGTGGGCTCATCATCGGCACTACTCCCAAACCTCAACTCCAGGCTCTTTGGAGCTGACCACCAGCCTGGCTGATAGGGCTAGTCTCCAGGTCCTCCAGAGTCTCCCCGCTACCCGCGGACCTCACCTCCTGCCCTGGCATCAAGCTGCCCCCCCCCGACCTGACAGTCAGGTGAGGCCCTCTTGAGCCCCACATCACTGGGGCCAGGGCTCAGAAGAAGGCAGGTGGGGCCAATTCTGCCCTCCCAGCTCCCTCAGGCAGCATCTTGGGCTCCAGGCCAGGTCCCTCCCTGGCCTGTCTCCTGAGCCCAGTGCTGCATCCCCCTCTGCTGGGCAAGTCCTGGACGCCCTTGGACATGGCTCTCGCCAGCCAACTTGCTCTGCTGTTCACTTAAAGGCTTCTCCACCACTCCTTCCTGTTGAGAGGAGACTGTCTAGCTAAGAATCTCTAAGTATACTGAAAAAGGCCAAACAGCCCGAGAGAGGGATCCTTGCTAGTTTTCTACCAGGGTCATCCCAGTTACTTAAATACAAGTGTCTCCCCTCTTGACTAAAGTCAGGGGCAAGGGGAAGTGGGGCAGGAGTGGCGGGTGCTGGGGTAGGGAGGCCTGTCCGAGACACCACAGGGATCCAGTGGTCTGGCCTGACCCTCAGAAGTGACATGCAAGGGCAGGGCTGGTCAAGACACCCAGCTGCCCCTGGACCCCACTGGGGTGTTTGTTGATGGAATAAACGAGTATATGTCCTGTGCCCAGCACTGCGCTGGCCACATGACACGCTTCCACTGAGAGGTCAGAATTCTGGAACCTGGGGCTCTAGGAGGGAGTCTGGGGTCCAGGGACTCTTGCCTGAAAAGGACCTAGGGGAACTGGCCATACCCTCCATCCCATAATTCCCCTCCATAGCCCCCTGGCTGCGGTCTTTCGGCCCTCCTCACGTACCCTAGAGCCCCACAAGCAGCCCTCTGTACCCAGGACAGTGAGCTTTGCAATTCTTGCTTTGCAGGTTGTTGAGGAGAAAGCCTATGCCAGGGAAAGCGTGCTGGTGGGGGGGTGCGGTGTGGGGGCTGCACAGGGCGTGGTGCCCCATATGGGAGGGGTTGGGTCGGGATGCTGGAGGGGGCAGACTAGGGAAGCTGGGTTCTGGTGCCAGCTGGAGAGTGTGGACTGCAATCTGCAGGCCCCGTCCCCCACCCCTCCTGGCCTGACTCTCAGGCCCCCAGAAAGGCGAGTCCCAGCCCCACGGCCCTGCTGTACTGGACATGGGGACGGCTGCAATGTGGGCTTGTTTGTTCTTCATCTAGTTTTTCTGGTTTGGAACCTGGATGCCCCGGCAGGGCTAGGGGCCTGGGAATGGGTGGGGGTGGGGAACGCGGAGAGGAGCAGGGGGCCCTGGCAGAGGTGCAGCTGAGGGAAGGGATCAGGCCTGAGTGCAAGGCCGTCCTTGGACCTGCCTTGCTGTCACTTTCCTGTCCTTACCCGCCCTCACCTGCCGACAGGTGGCTGAGCTCCGCTCTGAGCCATGGGGTCACCCGCATGGGCTTCTAGGAGGAGGTCTGTCCTGAGCCCATCTGCCTTCAGCCTCTGGCCTGGCTGCAGGCTAAGGAGGGGACCCACAGTGCAGCCCCAATGAGGCTTTTGTGGTCAGAGGGTCAGGGGTGGGAGAAGGTTCCCACTGACAACCTAGCTTTGGTTCTTGGCCCCCTCAGCCTTCCTTGGAGAGGCCTGAGTAATGCATTCTGTGTGTGGGGATGGTGGGGACAGGGGGCAGTGGGCAGTGGCTCGAGGCCCTGGAGTGTGGAGGGGCCTCTTAGGGGAGGCAAGTCCCACCCACAGGACACCTACCTGCCTTCGGTTTAAATCCAGGCTCCTCGGCTTCCTGCAAGGGGGGCCCTAGGCCTCTCTGTACCTCTGGAGAGGACTGCTGGGGGTCTTCCTCCTTCCTCCTGCCTCCTGGCCCCCCATGGCCCATGGGGGGACTCTAACCCCTTCCTCTAACCCCAGCAGCCCCAAATGCCTGGGATACCCTCTCTTCTTCCCAATTCAAGTCTGTCCACCTGCTCTTCTCCCAGATTAATGTGGGAAAACCGAGGTCCAAGGAATGGAAGGAAGGGCTGAGAGGCAGCACTGTTGAGTGGTGTGGCCAGAACTCTAATGGGGGGCGATGGTGGCCATGGTGGTCGGGTGCTGGCCAGGACCCCCAGAGTCAGTGGCTTCTGGGAAGCCTGGCTTCCTGGAAGGGGCTTCTCTGTGAGCTTCAGCCCCCAGTGGGCACAACTCCCCAGTCCCCAAGCCTGGCAGGGCCATCATTAGTCAGGTGTCTTCTCGCAGACAGCAGGGACCTGGAGAGAGCAGCTGGCTAGACAAGGGAACTATGGAGAGCATCTGTGTCCCACTGTGGGCACCGTTCTCAGACACTCCCAGCAGCTGCCCTTCCTCTGGGAAGCCCACCCTGATCTCTTTCTGATCATTCAGTCAGGTTACCCAGGGCTCATCACCCACTAGACACTTACCATCTCCATTTCGGAGTTGGGGAAATGGAGGTATGGTGACCTAGGATGTCTGTCCTCAGAGCATGAATCCAGGCCTAGCAACGAGGGTGGCCTATCCAGTGAGGTGAGGGGGCAGGGGCAAGACTGGGACTGCCGGGGGCGCCTGGGTGGCTCAGTGGGTTAAAGCCTCTGCCTTCGGCTTAGGTCATGGTCCCAGGGTCCTTGGATTGAGCTCCGCATCAGGCTCTGCTCAGTAGGGAGCCTGCTTCCCTTCCTCTCTCTCTGCCTGCCTCTCTGCCTACTTGTGATCTCTGTCTGTCAAATAAATAAATAAATAAAGTCTTTAAAAGAAAAAAAGAAAAAGACTGGGACAGCCAAAGAGGGGGACTAGTGGGCTCCCAGTGGGGCATGAGGCACAGAATTTCCACCAGGAGAGGGAATTAACAGCTGAAGACGGGGCTGGGAGTATGTGTGCCATTCGGGGCTCATGGTTCAAACCCCCATGGGTTCTGAGGGTGCATAGGAGTTCACCAGGGCAGAAGGGCAAGTATGAGAAGTAGAGTCTAATGAGGCCCACCAAGGCCCTGTGGGGGAACTGGGACTCAGGGTGAGCAAGCAGCCCCCAGGCCTTCGAGGCAGGACCCGGGGATTTACTCAGGTCTATCCTGTATACCCAGCCAGCCAGAACTCTGTCTCTCCTGTGGGCAGAGTTAAAGGGCTTCAGAGGCTGGGACAGATTCGGGGGAAGGAGTCTATACAGCAGGGCTGGTTGGAGGCTTTCCCTCTGACTCTGGACATGCTGTCCCTCCCTGGAATTCAGTTTCCCCATCTGTAAAAGGGTGACTGTGGACCCCGGGGAGGCTCATGGCTCTGAATTGGCTTGCTGGCTCAGGGATGGGGGTGTGGCCAAGCCCTACCAACTGAGACCAGATCAGGCACTCAGCCACAGGTGCTTTGAGGGCTGGGGGCCCCTCTGACTGGGCTTGGTATGATGGCCTACCCTGAAGAAATCATCAGAACAACTGTCCCCTTGCTCCCCCACATTCCCAGTCAGGCCTGGGCTGGCCCAGCCCCCAAACATTTCTTAGAGATTAGGCCCTAATCCTTGTCAGCCCCCAGGGGGACCCCAGCCTCCATTTGCTGTCACTCACCCACCCAGCCCCTCTACCCATAGTGCTCCAGCCCTCAGGGCCCTGGGAAGCTTCCAGAAGGAAGATGGCTCTGCTGAATCCCCAGGTGGGGCCTGGAGCCTGGCCCTCCTTGCCAGGGCCAGCTCTACTCAGCCCAAGGCATGCTTCTGGCCCCTCTGTGGTTCAGGTCTGGTGAGGAGTCTCTTCTGATGTCGAAATGAAGAAACTCTGTCCTGTTGCTTTTTTAAGCCAGTTCCAAGGCACAAATCCCCGCTCTCCCTCCCACACCCCAGGCAGGCATTGCCAATCCATCCCAGATCTCCTGCTCTGTGCTCAGGTTTCTGGCAGCCCTGAGCTCCTGGTGGCTCTGCCCCGGGGGGTCTAAAGTAGTGGATCAGCTAGCCTAGCCCTGCTGGTGGCGGGGAAGGGCCATTTGGTGGTCTCCCTGGGGCTCCCAGACCAGGGAAAGCTGGCCCTGGAGGAGTTCAGGGCTTCCTACCGGCTTCACATGGTGCTGGAGACCCAAGAGAGAGGGACTAGCAGAGCGGGGAGCTAATACCGGGTCCCCCACCCTTTGCACTGAAGTCGCCCCTGGCTCTGACCCCTCATGGGAGTTCCCACCTCATCACCACCCCCCCATCCCCAGAAACTTGGGTCCAGGGAGGGGTGGGTGGTTTTATGGGTAAGGGTAGGGGGCTGGCCCTGCCCCCACAAGGCCTGGGCGGGCACCTTGACACAGCTCAGGCTCCAGAAACATTTGCTTTAAGTCTTAAAATATCAGGTTCCTGCTTCACAAGGCTTCCCTGGGGGCCATCAGGCAGGCGGGAGGGATTTCAGGAGTAAGAAGATTCCCGCACTGGCCCCCACCCCATAGCTGCTCCGCCCGCCCCTTGGCCTCAGCTGAAGCCAGCCTTAGTGTTTGGTGGCTGCCAGCTGGGGCCCTCCTCTCCTGCTCTGGGGGAACCCCCAGTTGGCCACATCAAATCCCACCTCTTCAGAGCCCCCAACCTCCACAGACCTCTGGGGTGGGGTGGTGGTGCAGGACCCAGCAGCCTGTCTTCCTCTGGAGCTCCAACTTGCTCCAGTGGACCCATGGGTGCTTTCTGCCAAGGACATTTTAGATGGGGAAACTGAGGCCCAGGGGAAGCAAGGCTTCCTTAAAGCCACAAATGAGCCTTTCACTCATAGCAGTGGGGCTATGTACCCCACCCTTGTGTCCAGCCCTGTGGCAGAGGCAGAATTGCTAGAGAGAAGTCTTTTTTTTTTTTTTTAAAGTAATTTCCACACCAAGTGTGGGGCTCAAACTCACAACCCTCCGATTAAGAGTTGCATGTTCTATGGGTCCCCCAGGGGAAATCTTGAAAAGGTGATGACACCACCTGGGTGCTGGGCCCAGCATTCAAGGTGGCTTCCCAGGGTCAGAAGCGGACCCTTTGCGTGGGGTCTTGAAGGGTGGGTAGGAGTTTTCTGATGGTGCTGGTGGGCAGTTTCCTTGGACTTACAGGCCAGCTTTAGCAGAAGGACCAGCCTGGGGAGCACAGGCTGGTGGCAGATCCATGGTGTCCATAGAACGGATGGCTCTGAGAGCACGGGCCCTGAAAGGCTTCCAGCATAGGCCCAGGTACTTGATTAGGCCTGCTCTCAGGTGAGGGTGGGATGGGGACTGGGCAAGCCTGGTGCTCAGAGGGTCTGGGACCTGTTGCTTGGGGGGACAGAAGAGCCCTCCTGGACGGCCAGTTCTGCCACTCAGCACGAAGGTATTGCCATCCCACCTCTGCTACCCCTGGGACCACCGTCCAGAGGAAGGCATAGCCTCCACAGCCCGCCCACCCCCTCCCAGGCAGACCACCAGCCTTGGCCCGGGGGGACCAGCCTAGCACAGAGCGGGAATTGGAGCCAGGCAGCAACAGCTGGCCCCACTCGAGCATCCCCAAGGGGCCACTGCCTTTTTCCCAGGCCCCCATCCCAGCCTGTTCCCAGGCTGCACCCCACCCCCCCCAAAAACACGCTGCTAGGGACGTGGTTGGGCGAGGCTGTGAAGGGACCACCGGCTGGGAAATCTCCTACTCCCTGGCTACTGGGATGCAGGGCCTCACCAGCAGGCTGTGGGGACGCCCAGCGTGGCCCCTACCCCATGGGACCCCTGCCTCATTCCACTGCTTATATTCATGGGCTCAGTTTCCCTGCAGGAATACACACACTTCAGATGACTGGAAGACTCCAGGGGGACCGCATCAGCCACAGGGGACTGTGGGGGTGGGCAGCGAGACCCCCTACCTCCCACCACCTCTCAAAGCAGATGCACAGATCTCTGTAGGTGCCGAAAGACACCGTTCTGGTGGCTGCCGTCCTTTTTGGTAGCATGAGTGGGATGAGCATCTACTTACTTCCCTGAGAGTTCCAGGGGGTCTCAGAGAGCTCTGGGTGGGGCCCACAGACCTTGTGTCTCTGTCCTCACCCCTCCCCTCCCATGCATACCCCGGGGTGCCGATCTTCGTCAGTGGCTGAGGCCCTGATTGCCTGTGCACCAGCCATGCCTTTCAGAGAATTCCATACACACTGGGCATTCCCCTCTCAGAAGGGTCCGCGCTGCACTGTTAGTCGGCTGCTGCTGAGTGTCTGACCACAGGGCCACCCTATCTGTTCTCAGGGCCTCCCACACCTTGGCTGGGGCAAGTGTCCCATTTTGCATGTGGGGGAAACTGAGGTCCCAAAAGGCTGTGAGGCTGAGCCCACAGAGGAGGAATTGTCCTGAAGATTGTCAACTGTGACTGCCAAGTGACACGGTGAGGTGTGGGAGAGACTGGAGGTATAGTCGTGGGGGTGGGGTAGGGGAGGATGGGGACCAGGGACAGATCCCCCATGTCCACACTGTCCTGCTTCATGACTGGGGCCACAGGAGGGCAGGGGCCAGAGCAGCTCCCCCAAAACCCTGAGGAACTGGGTGTTGTGTCCCTGAAGGGTGGAGAGTTACAGCCAGGAGAATTAGTAAGTCGTTGGCACCCCTGAAACCCAAGCTGGCTGCTGGTTCTGGGAATGGGCGTCTGACCCCTCTGCGGCCTCTGGGATCCCGGAGAAAATCCTAGAGGCCGAGTTAATACCAAGACCAATTTTTATTTCAACAAAGTTAATTCTCAACAATGTGACACTGAGGGAGAGGGATTTTCCTGCCACAGGGGAAGGGGGGGGCTGGGGTCCCGACATGGCGCCGCCCCTCCCCCTCCCCCAGCTGTCCCCACCACATGGGCAGGGACTGAGCTGCCCTGAGGATGACGTTCTGGGACAGAGCAGTTCAGGCTGCCCCTTTTCAGGGGGATCCCGCTACCTTCCCCTCTTCTTCCTCAGGCCCGCAGACTCTCTGGGTCTGGAATGCCTTCCCCCATCTCTCTCTGCCCTCCCAGGCCTTTGAGGTGAGTTAGGGGACTTCCAAGCCCACTGCATCCCTTATCTTCTTGAGGAGGGTGCGGTCTGTCTGCGACCTGGGCAGACAGGGCTCTGAAAGGTCCACTGAGTAACACATGGGTCTGGGTCCCTTGGGTCACACACACTTTGTGGACCCTGACCACACCCCATTGAACCGGCCACATGTCCTCCCACTTCCAAGGGCGCAGCTGGCCCGGACTCAGACCTGGACCAGGACACCCACTGGGAGAGCTAGAGGAGAGAACAGGGGCTCTAGCGGCAGAGGGTGTTCCCCCTAGCAGCCCCTCCGCCCACCCCAGAATCCCTGAGCGGAGAAGGTAGGAGGGGCTGGGAACGAGGGCTCTGGGACTCGACCCCACTGCCCCCCAGCCAGGCCTGGGGCTGGACCCGGAAGCTGCTCTCCGACCAGATAATCGATGGTCTGGGGGCTGTAGCGGCTGCGGAAAGGTTGGGAGCCTTGTCAGAAATTGCTTCTGACGATGACCACATGCGCTGCCCGAAGGGACAGGCTCAGCCAGGCCCCACCCCGCTGCCCTGCCTTCCCTCTGCAGTGGCCACTCCATCACTCTCGCCCCAGGCACAGCGGCCACTACTTCCCTTCTATGGAGGGGAAGCGGGCCTGCCTGGGCCATGACCTCTACACAGACCCCAGCCAGCAGAAGTGCTTGTAGGCCCCCAGGTGCTCTAGGGGAGCCCCAAGTGGACACAGCTACGGGAGGCCTGTAATGGTGGGGGGGGGGACCCTCACTGGGGGGCAGAGGGACCAGTGCGGGCCATGGCCAGACATCCGCTGGGGCAGCCCAGGGCTGTCCACATGAGCCCCCCAGCTTTACTCTGAGGGTACTGCCCGGGTAGGGGCCCAAGGGCACCCTACGACAGGCCAAAGTCAAACCAGATGGGCTAGGGGCCCTGTGGGGCAGGCGGGCCATTCGTCACCGTTATCTGCTCCGCCGCCAAAATCACAAACACATTTTTAAGTGAAGGACTTAGCTGCCACTGGCCTGTGGACCCTGATGCCGCCCAGCTGTGGCCACACCGGGCCAGGGCTGCGGAGGGGGTAGAGTTGAGAGAGGGAGTGTGAGGGGCCACCAATCTGCCTGAGGAAGGAGTGCCGGCAGCCCCCAACATGCCCTGCAAGGCTGCTCTGGCAGCTGAGCCAGTGCCAAGACCCTCACCCCCAGTCTGACATCTGCTTGGTCCCCTCCAGAGCTGGGGAAATGGGCCCAGGGAGCCCCCTCATTTCTGCTTTGGGCATTTCTGCCTCCTGTCTTCCTCCCACCACCTTGGCATCACAGAGTTACTCTCAGACCCACACGCTGAGCCAGGCTGTGCATCAGGGCTGCTCGTGAGGACAGAGGGGCTCCAGGTCAGAGTTGTGCCTTCTGCACCGGGCGGGTGGCTCAGGGGTTATACCACGGGAGACACTGGTTCCAAGACCCACAGAGACCAGGAAAGGAAGAGAGACAAGAGCTAGCGAACTGGGACAGTGAACCTGGCGCCTGTCCTCGGAGACCCACCCTGTGTGGCGATGCAAAGCCAGCTGGTCTCGGTGGCGTGGCCCAGTCCCGCTTGTGCTGCAGCCTGGCTTTGTGACGCGGCGGAACAAGTCCTCTAGGGTGTGCAGACGAGGATGGGCTGGGCTCCTTCTGGCCATCACTCTGGGAGCTGAATGCAGGTCCTGCCCAGCACCCTGGACCCCCGGGCAGGCCCATGGGGGTGGGGGGCGCCAGGAGAAATGGCCTGTGACGGGGGTGGGCGTCCCGGGCGGGAAAGCAAACACTGTCAGCGGCTAATGAGCGGGAACCGGGCCTGGGGCCGAGAGCCCAGGGAGGGGCATGGCCATCGCTCATCCTGACAGGCGGGCAGCAAGGGGGGGCTGGGGACTAGAAGTGGGGGGGGAGCATGAGAGCCGACAGAGGGTACCCTGGAGACCCGACCCCACACACAGACAGACAGACGGACACAGTGGAGGCAGCCAGGCCTCTCACTCCTGGCTGGCTCCCATCCCCAGCTGTGGCCCCGATGGCCCTTCGCTTGCTCCATCATCTCCCCTGTCTGACCCGGTGGGCTGTCCCCCTCCCCCACACAGAGTCTTTCACGGGACAAAGGAAACTGCCCCAGGAGGGGGTGCTGAACCTGGGACCCTCTCATTGCACACTGGAGAGTAAGAACTGGAGTTTTGAGGCCCTGCCTCTCCCTGGGCCTCGGTTTCCCAATCTTTACAAGGCTGAGGAAGGAAGGCACTCTCTGAGAAGTCCTCAGACTTTCCATAGTCACTGTTCTCCTCCCTACATGCAGCCCCAGCTGTCCTCAAGCTCCCCACCCTTACACACAGTCCTCCCCAAACCTCAGTGCCATAGAGACCCCATAACAGTGGGTGGGCTGACTCCACCCCCAAGGGGAGCAGCCCCTCCAGTCCTGCCATCCCACTTCATAGGCGGGAAGACTGAGGTGCAGAGTGGGAGGGCAGATGGACAGGTCAGATATCAGGCCCAGCACTTGGCCCCCCTGCCTCTTGCGGGTTAGAAACGCCCAGGCCGAACTGACCCAACCTCTTAGCTTCTCGTCTGCCTTGAGCGCCCTGAAACTGTAGGGTCTCTGAGTAGGCAAGACCTCGAGAGGGCTCCTGAGTTCCTCCTGGCCAGGCCCGGGTCCCAATGGCCCCATGACAGCTTGGTTGGCCGAGTGGCCTGTAGGTGCTTGCTTACGGGGGTGTCCAGGCCCCTGTCCTGCCTCAGCTGGGAGGGAGGGGCAGCCATAAATTCACACCGCCAGCCGCCCGAGGGATAAATGTGTCATCGACTGCACGATTTACGAGCACACCCCTGGCCCGCAAGGCAGAGAAAACAAGCCTCTGTGTACACATGGCGCGGCGGGTAGGGACGGGCGGCTGCCAGGGGGGCGTGTGGGGGCACGGCCGGCCGGCTGGACACGTGCATGCGAGAGGTGAGGGGGCACGGGTGTGGGGCGGGGGTGGCACAGGTGTGGGGGGACGTGGACACACTCGTGCAGGGAGTTGGGACCATACACGGCCGATATCCCCACCAACCAACGTGCGGACGCACACAGCGGTGTGATTACACAGACACTTACATCAGAAGGTGACACGGCGTGCTCAGGGACACCCAGGTGGCACCCACCCCGGAGGTGCGCTCTCTCCCACCCCCATGGAGGAGTCAGACCCAAGGAAGGGAAGAAAGGGAAGGCTCTCCAGATGCTTGTGAGCACGTGTGTGTTTGTGCATGTGTGTGTGCTTTATATGATGTGTGTGTGTGTGCGCGTGTGCGCAGGGTCTCTCCCATCTGCACACAGCCACCGTGGAAGGGCCACTGCATGACGGTGTACACGCAGAGTGGGACCAGCGGGCCCAAGGCAGACACAGGGCAAGCAATTCGTCGGGAGATGAGGATGCATGGGAACCAGGGCTGGATGGTGACGCCTCAGGCCTATTTGGTTCCACCTGCTTTGAAGCGGCCCAGGGGCACCAGGCAGCCCCGACCCCACGGGCCAGCTCCCGAGCACAGCCCAGGCAGCAGTGCCAAGGAGTGAGGCCCTGACTCAGCCTTGACTCTTCACAGTCCCTTTGCTGGGCCTGCTGACCGCATACCCTTGACCCACTTTGTCCACAAGGACCCCGTGGGACAGTTCCAGGCTCGAGGCTCTACCGGTGCTGACCGAAGTCACCTGCTGGCTGGGACCAATCCCGGTGCAACCCCCGGGGGCCTGAAGGTGTGGGGGTGGGAGGTCGGGACTGTGGGGCTGTGCTCCAGGGAGCACTTGGAGGATTCTGGGATGACTCCGTGGGCCCGTAATGGCGTCTTTGAAGTCTGGGACTCAGGATCTTTGTGGAACTAGGCTGTGGGTCAGCCTTAGCTGACAACATCCTTCCATGGATGGTATGGGGACACGCTCTCGCCACTCATCCTGCTGGCCTTGCCATGAGAGAGTCAGTAGTGTGGCCCCCCAGGAAGATTTCTGGAACCGTGGATCCCCAGTGCAGGGAGAAGGGGCTAACCGGTGTCCTGGAAACCACTGTGGCAGAACCACGGTATCCCAAATGCAGAGAGAGAGCATCAATCACCTCCACACTGGGGACCCCCCAGAGGCAGAGCAGGCACCTGGAGAGCTGATCAGGGACCTCTAAGGACAGAGACCCACCAAACAGGGACCTCAGACCAGGGATCCCCAGAACAGAGACCCCCATACAGCAGACCCCTACACCAGAAATTCCCATTGCAGGGATCACCGAGAAGAAACTATAGAGCAGGGGCTGCTGATAAAGGATAAAGGATTATCAGCAGAGAGACATATAAAATAAGGGGACCCCCCCAGAGCAAGGGGTACACAGATGAAGCATTTTGTGCCAGGAGAGACCCAGAGTTCCCCAAAACAAGTCTGTCCCCACTTTTCCCATAAAGAGAACCAATGGTCTCCCCCAGTCCCCCTTTTCGTGATCATTTCAGGATGGTGGTCATGTCTACGGGCTCTGGCTCGCCTCTGGGTCTGTGTCGATGGTGCTGTCCCGGGGCAGGGGTGCCCAGGCTGCACTCCTACAGGAGACGAGGCAACCTGGACATGGTGAGCACCTTCAGTGGGCACACAGGGGCACGGGCAGGCGTGTTTGGACAGGCGGCTGTCAGGGGCGCCCGCCCCTCCCCAGCCCTGCCCTGACAGAAGCCCTTTCCTCGGTATCTGCAAAGACTCGCGGGAATCCCTCAAGAGCATCTTTAAATAAACAAAGCACAGAGAAAAGTGAGCTCCTAAATACAAGTCACAGCAACACAGATTTCCACGCGGATGCACGGCCGAGCGCGGCCTTTAGGGCACCCTTCCGAGGGCACCTCCTCAAAGCCCTGCTCAGGCCTGAGAGTGCTTCAGGGGCCGAGGGTACAACCCCCTGGTGATGCCCAGGCTGCCCCGGGAACTTCACCCCCACCTCCCAGACTCCCAGCTCCAGGCTGCAGCCTCCCTCTTGGGGATGGGCCTACCAGGCCTATCCACACCAAGGAGGTAAAGAGAAGCGGCTACCACGGGAACCCTCTACTTCCCCTGGGGTCTGTACCCCCATACCCCAGCATCCCCATCGGGCAAAGTTTGAAGGATTCCCCCCACCAGCCCCTCATAATTCTGAAAGTTCCTTTACCTCACTGGGAACACAGTGACCTTGTGGGGCTGATTTCAGGGTCCTTTGTGCCTGGGACAGAGGCAGTACTGAGAGGGCAGGGAAGGCCAGGCAGGCTGGAGCCTTCCCCTTCCCCACTCCTTGCCACGTGAGGGTCCCTCTGGTCTGGAGCCCCTCTGTTTGTCTGACGCACTTAAACAGGGTGAGGTAAGCCCGCCTCAAGGACACCAGTAGTAGAAGGGGTGGATAGAAGGGTTGGGGGGGTTCTCCTGGGTGAAGGTTGGGGACCAAGAGACCTGCACCCCAAAGCCCTCCCCCACGCAGCCAGTGGCCTCCAGGCAGGGCTGCACACTGCTGGGAACAATGCTTGAGAACCAATGAAGAACTGGACAGGCAGCTCCCCCTGCACACTTGGGGGCCCATTGGCCCTCTCCCACCCACAGGCTGAGCCTAGCGCCCCTCTGGGCTCTGCACGCCCTGTACATCAGCCTGAACATCCCTAGGAGTATCCCCTCCCCAAACACACACACACACAGGTCACTGATTTTGATGTCCCAAGGCTGGGGCACTCAGGCTTGTACTGAGAGTTAGAGGATGGTTCCCCCCACCCCACCAGGGCTTCTTGGGCACCGAATTCCCAGAGCTCTGAAGGAAGTCACTGTCCTTGCTCCCGCTGCTCTTTGAGAGATTTCATAGTGGACATTTGTTTGCCCATATACAAGTGGTCTTATTTCTGCGACATGAGCCCTGAGGGGTGGAACTGGGACAGATCCCTGGAGCTGGAACTGGGGGCCTGGGCAGTGGGGTTCCTGAGCACACCCCACAGGTCTTGGGAGCACTCCCATGGACCCTCTCAGGTTTTGCCCACTGAACACTGACCGCCCTGGGGGGTGTTCACACCCATCGAGTCCCCATCTTGTCCATCTCTCAGCACCCTTTGTCCAACTGGCCCTTGGCACCCTGTGGGGGTGGTGGTGACAGAAAAGCAGGACAAAATAAGGGACAGACAGTGCTTCCTCTGGGACAGAGCAAATCCCCAGGAGGGCTTCTCTGGGGAGGACTGCTGACCCCCAAGTACTGCAGGGCCAGCGCAGGGGCTCTGCTGACAGGACAGGATGTCATTCCCCGAAAAGGTCTCCTGATGAGCACGGTGAGAGTGCTTTCCCTGGAGACAGCACTGGGTGTAGACAGTTCTGGGCATGTGACTGCACTGGGGAAAAACAGAAATGGTCCTGGGGGATTCCCCCAGGGGCCGTTTAAGGAAGGAGGGACACAACAGCTAAGGCCAGGCCCAGTCACCAGGCCCAGTGACCCCAAAGACACCCCTCAGCCAAGGGGGGAGTGCTTCCCGAGAGCCCCCTGCTGATTTATGGTTCACCAGGGTGGACAGAGTTATGGCTGCTAAGGCCTTGCTCCCTCCCTCCTCCTCCTCCCTGTTGGGGGTCGGCTGGGGTGGGGTAGCTCTCAGCTGGTTTCCAGATGGGACTGGTGGAGGGGGCACCTGGGGGTGGGAGGCCAGACACCCTGAGCAAAGGGACCTGGCCCGTGTCAGCTGGCCAGGCCTAGCTGCCTCTCTTGCTGTGGTTGTCTCTCTGTCTCTGTCTCAGGCTCTGTCTCTGTCACATGCAGCTCCCCCTTCCCCAAGGCAGCCTGGGTGGGTGGGAGTGGGAGCCGGTGATTTATCACCTGCTGCCTGTCTTCCATCGGAAACGCCAGGGGTGGGCGCAGACGGTGCGGTGAGCTATGGGCCCCCAGGGCCCCGCCACCCACCCCAATGTTGTTGCTCTGTCTGGGCGGCGGGTGCACCCCCCCCAACACAAGGTGGCCAGAGCTTAGACCCCTCCAGACCTTCCCAGGGCCTCGTCCACGCAGGCCCCACTCAAGTCTCCGCCCAGTGAGGGGCCACCCGCTCCCCAGGCTCCCCTTCAACTCCCTAGGATGGAGGGGGCCCATGGAAGACCCGCGTACACACACCCCCGCCCTCAGGTTGGTTGGGAGGTGGCGCAGCGTCTGTTCCACTCCCCTGGGGGAGCTCCCTCTACCGTCCCCACCGGGTATCCTCAGCAGAAGCGGCTAAGGCCAGCTCCTCACAGTCGCCCTCCACGCCCGCCACAGCAGCTCCTTCCAGCCCCGCCCCGGTGCACACAGCAGGGACTCAATAAGTGTTTACGGAGCAAACAGGCGGCGGGAGGGCGGTTGGTGCACCTGGGATGACACCCCCTCCGCCTGGCGGAAGAGGTCCCTTATCTTCCCTGTTGACGGGCTGTCAGCGATCAGAGGGAGAGGAGGAGAGGGGAGCGGAGGAAAGGGGAGGGGAGGAGGAGGGAGGGATGCAGAATTGGCGCGCTCACCCCTCCCTGTCTGTTAGCGGCCGCTGGGCGCACCCTTCCCTGTTCCCATGGGGGGTGGGGGTGCGACCTATCAGCCGTCTCGACGTTCACGCCACCAGCCTGGGCAAACCCTCCCTCTCCTGGCCTCTGTTTCTCCGCGGACCCGGGTTGCCTGCCCAGTGCCCACCTCGGCCGCCTTGGCCACACGCGGGCTGTTTCCGCAGACCGCGAGCGCCCTCTGGTGGTCGTACTGGGTCGTGGCGAGTGAGGGGGGAACTGGATGCGGTTTGGGGCGGGAAATTATCACCCACGCACTTCACAGGCAAGGCTACCAGAGGGAGGTCACAGCTGTGTCTGCCCCAGGGATGCCGTCTGGCCCTTCTCGGGGGTGGGCAGTGCTGTGGTCAGAGGACCCTTGGGCTGCAGGGCAAAGGACCCGCCTGAATCAGCCAGTTTGGGGACTAGAGGTGTGGGGGGATGGGTAGCACCTTGAGTTGTCACTGCCTTGTTCTCATCTGGAAGGAGTCTGAAGCCACAGAGAGGACCAGACTGTCAATGGGGAACAGAGCCTGGGGCAGGTATGTTGTCCATTAGATGGAGGACAACGGCTGGGGGGAAGGGCAGGATAGCTTGTTGAGCCAAGCGGTAGAGGTGTGCACTCCTCCTTCCAGCACCGGCCCATTCAGGGGCGCTGAGCTGAGACCATCCTCTTCTCCACACTCCTTGGAAGCTGAGGCCCCAGGGTCAGTGCATGGAGGGTCAGCTCGGGGTCAGAAGTTGGGATGGGAGAGCTCCCAGGAGGCCTGGAAAAGGTTAGCCATTGAGGCCAGGCCAGCGCCCTCTGTGCTCAGTACCTTGGCAGAAGCCAATCGAAATCATGCCCAACTGGCAAAAAAAAAAAAAAAAAAAAGAGGGAGAAACCATGGAATTCAGCTGCCATATCTACCAGGGGGTAAGGAAGTTCTTCTTTAGGTCTGACCACATGGTGATGCCAGCCTCTTTCCTCCAACAGAGAAGCTGAAGCTGCTTCAGCTCCAGGCTCTCAGGGCTGTGTGCCCACTCTCTCAGCCGGACACTGGCCCAGAAGCCCTCAAGGTTGTGGGCAGTGGGCATTGGACTTGGGCTCTTACTGACACTTCCTCATAGTTCCTGCTGGAGTCTTGGCTCACAGCGCAGGGGGGCCTCCTTCTTTTAGCTCAGGGTCATCTAGGACCCCTGGGTCATTTTCTCCTGGGCCCTGCATTTGCTCCCTGAAGGCCTCAGGGAGGAGGAAGAGAGGGGGAACCTAGGAGCCTGGTCTTAGCTCTGCTCTGGCTCAGCCAGGGATCCCTCCCTGGCATCTGGTTTCCTCCTCTGGAAAGTAAGGGGAACACTGTCTCCCTGTACCATGTTGGGAGTGAGTTAGGAGGTTGCTGTGTACATTGCTGTGACAACGATTATTACCTCTGACCCCTACCAGGGACTCTGAGTGTGCTGGGCCACCCCTGGGGGTTGGGAGGGTGGCAGTTCATTTGTACAAAAGGGGCCACCATCCCTGATGTGGTGATAAGGCCGGATGGACCATTGGGCAGTCGGCCACAGCCCACAATGGGCCGGATGGCCCGTACCTGCCCACAAAGGAGGGGGTGGCTCCTGGCTCATGTCTGACCAGCAGCCCCGAGATAGCATCAGCCCAACCCGAGGGTCATCCATCTTGTGCCACAAAGACTGGGACAAAGGCCGTGTCAGCGGCAGCCTCCCCGACCTGGTCAGTGGGGGCCAGAGCCTTCCTGTGCCAGGCACCCCGGGCCCAGGCCTGAGGCTTCTTGTTGGGGTCCATGGGGAGCAGCCTTCATCGTTTACGTGGGCAGCCAGGTGGGGGCCACACTGGGGTGGGAGGTGGACTCCAGTAGTGAGGAGAGCATCAGGCCTCCTTTGGGCACCCCAGGCCCCTGGTTAGCAGCTTGTGCCTTGCTGGGCTAAACCCCCAAGAAGCCCCAGGCCCTGGCTGCTCGGCTCGGGGTTCAGGGACTAGGGCTGGTCTGGGCAATCAGGGAGACCTGCCTGTGGGAAGTGGCAGCCAAGTGCAGGACATGATCCCAGAGACCAAGCAACCCCCTGGTACCCACTCACCCCCGCAGAGATCTGCCTCACAGGCTGAGCATCATAATTCAGATGCCCAGGGAGTTCCAGGGGGGCCATGAGACCGTCCTCACCACCTCAGACCCAGCCCTGGCCATCCTCAAAGCTGTTCACAGGTCATGGTCATTGCCACTCACACTCCGAACAGTCCTCAGAGCCTTCTCACGGCTCCTCATTGACCCCTCAGATGCTGCCACTGCAAACATCCATTCTCTCTCTCAACTACACTGCCCTGCAGGGCCCTCAATGTCCCCACTGTCTTCACTGTCCCATGTCCTCACTGTTGCTGCGTCCTCACTGTTCCCATGGAGTCCTCACTGTCCACAGAGTCCTCACTGCACTCAGTGTCCTTGCTGTCCCTGTGTCCTCACTGTCCCCAGTGTCTTCACTGTCCCAAGTGTCCTGTCCTCAGTGTCCTCATTGTTCCCAGTGTCCCTGCTGTCCCCACTATCCACTGTCTTCACTGTCCTATCCTCAGTGTCCTCGTTGTCCCCAGTATCCTTGCTGTCCCTAGTGTCCTCATTCCCCAGTGTCCTCACTGTTCACCCTGTCTTGTCTCCACAGTGTCTTTGCTCCCCAAAGTGTCCTCACCGTTTCCACACTGCCCTCACTCCCCACAGTGTCCCCTACAATGTGGTCACTGTCCGAGTTCTTCCGTGCTTTCCACTTGAACTTCTGCGAGAGTGAGTGGTCTGGGAGAGGTCACTCACTAACCCGGTGTTTGGCTGGCAGTTATTCTGGGTGGGCGAAGAAGGGATGCGTCCCCTTGAGAAGCCTCCCAAGGCTGTTCCTGCGGTTTGCGGAGGGGAATTTCCGGGTGGCGGGGCACAGAGACCAGTCAGATAGGGAGAAGGGTTTATTCTGCGCTGGAGTTTGGCGTGGGGGACCTCGCCGGCGGCTGGACTGCAGCTTCCTCCCGCCCTTGACCTGCCTCAGCGGCCCGGGCACGCGGCGGGCACGTGGCGGTGGGGCGCGCGCCCGGCTCGGGGCCTGTAGGGGTTGGCGTGGTCTTGGAATTCGTAACCAGGCGAAGGACGAGACTCGTCCGGGTCAGAGCGAGGGCCCCCCCGGGATGGACTCTGTCGGGTCGGCGGGCCCGCGTCGCTCAGCGCTTCTCGGGGCTCCTCTCAGGACTCGCGGGCTCCCGCGGGCTCCGCCACCAGCGGGGCGGTCAGCGACAACGGGTGCGTGGCGCGGGCGCGGGCGCGCAGCCGGCGCAGGCGGCACAGCAGCAGCAGCAGCAGCAACGCGTGCAGCAGCCCGAGGCCGAGCAGCAGGAGCTGCGCCCCCAGCGCCTCCCGGCAGAGCGCGCCCAGCGCACAGGCGGCGCGCAGCTCGTCCTCCGCCAGGTAAGGCAGCAGGCGGCCGCGCAGAGCGGGGGGCGCGGCGCAGCGCAGGTCGCGGTAGGGCGCGCGCTCGGGTCGGCCGGCTAGCCAGGCGCGCAGCGGCACCAGGTGGCAATCGCAGCGCCAGGGGTTGGCCCCCAGGTGCGCGAGACGCAGCACGGGCAGCGCGTCCAGCAGTCCCGGCGGCAGCGCCGTCAGATTGTTGCCCGTCAGCACCAGTTCGGTCGTGTCCAGCGGGAAGGCGGCGGGCAGCGAGGCCCACGTCAGCCCGCGGCGCCCGCAATCCACAAGAGTCCCCGCGCAGTCACACGGCGCGGGGCAGCCCGAGGCCAGGCGGCTGGGCGGCGCTAGCAGCAGGAGCAGCAGGCTCAGCGCCCCGCGCGGCCCTGGAAGGGAAGCGCCATAGTGAGCCTGGAGGCCTGTGGGGCTCTTGGGCGGGTCCCTGTGCACCCCGGGGTGCCGGGCCAGGCTCCAGCCCCCGAGGTCCGAGAGCCTTGCCCGCAAGCCTCTCCACCCCCATCATCTCGTGCGCTGGCTAGAGGTCCTCTCGAAGTCCCACCCAAATCTCCCTACGGTAGCGCCTCCCAGCCCGACTCTGCTCAAGGAGCGCAGCCGGGGCCCTGCCTGACCCCAGACTCACCGAAGCCCATGGCGAGAGGATGGTGACCCGGCTTGCTCTGGACCGCGAAGCCTGGGCTGGAGAGCCAGGCGATAAGGCTGCCCCGCCCCTGCCAGGCCCCAGATCCCCCACCAAACCGACCACAGCGCAGCCATCCGCCAGAAATAACCTGGAGGCCGAGGGGACAGGCGCTGTGGCCCCAGATAGAGCGCTATCACCAGGGCCTGCTGGCCACCAGGGCTTCCGCCCCCTCACAACCTCCCAGGGGCACATGGATCACTCTGACACCGCTGCGACTTCACCAACATTGTTTTCCTGTCACCAGGACAGGACGTGGCATTCACAACTGAACAAAACTGGAGAATGGGGTTTGGGGGGAAGGTATCATGCTGGGGGTTGGGGGTTGGGAGGGGTGGGCTAGGGAACTCAGGGCAACAGTGCTGCTGGGGAGAAGGGACCTCCGGCCACAGGCAGGGAATGGCAGTCTAGGCAGGCATAGGGGGTTACTGGGTCACCCACCACCACCCACTACTCCTAGAGCCCTCAGGCCAGGCCACAGCCATGGGTGAGGAGCATGGGCGATCACAGGTGTCCCAGCCCCACCAGCCCCATGAAATCCTTGCCTGCAGCCAGCTGCCCTCCTTTGGTCTGGAGGGATCATGAGTGCTTCTGTTGCCCAGCCCGCCCACTGAGTTACCCTGTGAGGGGGTGAGGAGGTAAGGAAAGACCTGGCCCACCTCGGCACAAAGTGAGGTCTCAGCTTAAGCTGGGTGGCCCAAGGGAGTGGGCACAGGAGGGCTCCCACATCCACTCTGTGGCACCGGGGTGGGGAACTAGGCCCAGGATGCTGGGGATCTGCTCCCCTCTTCTGCCTTGTTTTACCCACCCACCTGAGCAGGGCCTGGAGTTGGAGTTCATGGCCTTCTAGGGCAGGGGTAGATCTTAAAAGCCATGCCCCAACCTAGCAGCTTCTCCCCCAAGGCCACAGGGGGCCAGCTGTGGTGAGGGGCTGCTCTCAGGCTTCTTGGAAGCAGATACAAATGAGGGGAGAGACTGATGCTGAGAATAAATTAGGGTTGGCTGGGGGCTGTGACCCCGCGTCTCTGGGTCAGGTCAGTAACAGCTGGGAACAGTCCTGGTCTGGGTCACTCTGGGACTGGAGTTGTGCCCAGGTCTGTTGCAGCTCCAGATGATTCCAGGGTTGAGTCCAGGCCAGTTGGGGTCCAGGAATGGGAAGGGCCAGCCTGGAAACTGGCAGTCTATCCATGGCGATGTGGGGCTGGGCTGGGGTCACTGGTCCTGCATTTGCTGCTTCATTTTCTGCAGCATCTCCTGCATGCGCCTGAGCTGGAGGGGAGACAGGAAGAGTAGAGGATGGAGTGAGAAACGAGGAGGAGGGGCCTGACCCCGCCCCACCCCACCCCCAGCCCCTGCTCCTCCCCTGGGGCCCTCATCACCTCCTCATCCTTCATTCTGATGAGCTTTTCTGTCTCTGCGTCAGGTGTAGGCAGTGGCAGGATGGGGATGGGGCTCTCCATGCGGCTGTCCTGGGTCAGTTTGCTGTGGGGTAGACCAGAGGGCGGGAGTTTGTCTGACACCCAGCACTAGGAAGGCCCTCCCCCTCTGAGCTCCCATTGGCTCTGGGAGGACAAGATGCACGGTGGGCCGAGGGAGCTATCAGGGAGCCAGGGGCCAAGAGCAGGTCTGGGTGGGCAGCAGGGACCAGCCCTCTGTTAGGGAAACGAGGCTGGGGGTCGTGGGGCGCATGATGCGGTCGGGGGTCAGGGCTGCGCACCTGGTCATCTGCTGGATGCAGTGTGCGCGATAGTTCTCATAGTGCACGTCGCATGTCACGTCCTTGAGGTCATGCATGTGCGTGCGGATAAGCATGTTACGCAGCTTCACAAAGTCGCAATGCGCCTGGTTTTCCACTGTGGGGCGGGAGTGGGTAGCGGGGGTGGGTGCAGGCCCTGGTGGTGGTGGGGGGAGCCTTCCCACCCCCTAGGCGGTGCCCCACTCCTGAACTCACCTTCCACGATCCCCCAGGGGTACAGTCGCCCCCGGACCCGCTGCCCCTTGGCCTCCACCACTGTGTTGCTGCCGATAACCGCGAAGGGCGCACTCTCCTGGGGAGGGCAGGCACACGGGCTCACGCCCAGTTAGTGTGAGTGTGGGGTTAGTGGCTGAAGATGGGCCTGGGCATGCCGTACCTTGTTGGCACCTCCAGCATTACCAACAGGCTCTCCCCAAAGAGATCCTGGAGTTGCCCACCTCTTTTGGCTTCTCGGAAGCCAGAGCCTGGCACCGCTTCTACCCCAGGGGCCCTTGCCAGGTGTGTGCCACCAGGCACATCGTCCCCTTCTGACACCACCCCCTATCAGGAACTGCTCCATCTAGCTACCTTTGCCGTCCCTCCCCAGAGCTGAGCCCCGGCCTCCTGTTGGTGATGCTGACTTTGGCTGGGGCCAAGAGGCCCACTCTGCTCCTGGCCCAGCAGCCGGCTATCCTATGTCTTGTCTCGCCACTCTAGATCCTGGGTCACCCAAAGCTATAGCCACCTTCTGGAGCTCAGAATTCTGGGGGCCAGGGCATGAGTAGGCTTGGGAACACAGGGCCCTGGGCCAGACCTTTATGCTGGTGACCCCTTGGAAGAAGACTGAGGAGTAGGGTCAGAGTGGAGCACTAGCCAGCACTGTGCCTTTGGGTCCTGGCAAGTGCCCCAGGACACATGAACCACATGGGGCCCAAACCACACAAGCCAGTGGGGACAGGGGGGACTGTACCCACCCCAGCCCCAGGTGAAGGGGCTCTATTGCCCAGACAAAAGACTCCTGTCCACTGGGTTGGACCTGGATGCTTGGCTCCATGTAAACTGACCTTCGGTTCCCTCCTCTGCCACCCCAGGCTGCTCACCTTCAGTTCCCGATCCTGCTGCTTAAAGTCCTCGTCCTCATCGGAGTCACACTCAGGGAACTGGTACACGTGGATGCCGAACTTGTCAATCTCCTCCCGGATCTGTGGCAGGGCAAGGGCTGTCAGACCCAGTACTCAGGGCCAGCCACGTTGGTACCCGCGATCAGCATGGTGGCTGGTGTCCATCCCAGAGACCTAGTCCAAGGCTCACCCGCTCCTTCAGCTTCCGGATCTCACCAGGGACCAGGCAGTCGGCTTTGGCGATGAGGGGCACAATGTTCACCTTCTCGTGCAGGGCCTTCATGAAACCCACATCCACGGGCCGCAGGCTGCAGAGAGTAGCCAGGGCTGGTGAGGGGCAGAGCGGGGGTGGTGGGGGGCCCGGGGAGAGGCTGGGATAGGCTCAGGGTGGGCAGGCTTGTGAGCACACAGCCAGGGGCCAGGCAGTGGCTGGTAGAGCCGTGGCGCTCTGTGGAGGTGGGAGTCCGTTCCAAGGCTGCTTACGCACCCATGGCCGAAAGGGGAGATGAAGTATAGACAGCAGTGCACGCGGTTGTCTTGGATGTTCTTGCGGTTGAGGCCGCTCTCGTCGCGGAAATACTGCTCGAACTGCTGGTCCACGTAGTCAGTGATGGGCTTCCAGCTGCAGAGGGACAGGAGGGTCTGTGAGGCCAGAGGGGAGGCTGGGCCAGCCTAGGCAGAGACTGTCCCCCGGCCGAGCTCTGCTCACCATTCCGAGTTGTTGACAGCATCCCCGAAGCCTGGCGTGTCCACAATGGTGAGCTTCAGCTTCACGCCCTTCTCCTCGATGTCCACTGTGTGCTTCAGGATCTCTACAGTCTGGCTGATGCGCTCTGCGGGGGTCGGGGCATGGTCTGGGGGGGGGGCATGGTCTGTCTCTCCATCTCCCAGTCCCCACCCCCACTGGGCGGCCAGGACCCTTGTTCTCATTCATTCTCATATTTGCGCCTTGGCCTGACTGTGATCTGGGCCACTCCTCCTGGACCCTGAACAGGAGATCCATGCTGTGAGAAGGGAGGAGCAGGGTCCAGATCTGGGAGGGAACCCTTTGAGGGGTCACGCAGCAGGGGATGGGGAAGCAGGGCCCACTCACCCTCGGCACTGAGCAGCTTCCGGTCCTTGTACAAGTCGGTCAGGAAGAGGCTGTGGACCAGTGTGGACTTCCCCAGGCCCGACTCACCTGCCAGCAGGTGTAGTGGAAGAGTCGGGTTAAGTCTGAGGCCCCTATGACAGAGCCTGACTGGCTAATGGCCCAAGCCCCCCCCCTGCCTGGGAGTCCAGCCCACTCACCGGCCACCATGAGCGTGAAATCAAAGCCCTTCTTCACAGACTTCCGGTGCACCTGATTGGGCAGTGTGGCGAAGCCCACGTACTGCTTGTCGATATCCTGGGGGCCGGGCAGGGCAGGTCATGGGCATGCTGGAGTGCCTGGGGCAGTCTGATGCCCCATTCCCTACCTGGCTCAGACATGGAGGCAGCAGAGGGCAGAGTCCCCTGGGTGGGGAGTTTCAATGGCACAAATGGGGTGAGGGCCTGTGGGCGAAGGTCTGGTGGTGGAAAGGCAGGTAAGAGGGTGGCAGGCATCCTTGCCCAGCCTCAGCGAGGGGCTCTGCAGGGACCTGACAATGTGTCTGTGTGTGTGGAGTTTAGGATGTCTGGCTGCGGCAGGCCCAGGCTGTGCCCTCCCTTGGGTGGTGGGAAGAGGGCGCCAGGACCAAGACCCCTCAGACACACCCAAGGTCCTTCACAGACTGGAGAAGCCCCCTGGCCTCAATACTCACCGTCCTGAGTGTACCGGGGGTGGGAGGCCCCATTTGGCCTTGATCCAGCCGCGGGGGTGGCTGGCTGCTGCTAACAGCGGAGCAAGGGCTATTTATAGACAGCGGCAAGGCGACGCCCCCGCCCGCGGGGTCCCAGTGCCCACCCCGGCGGACCCTGGCCCTGCCGGTCCCTGTCACGTCCCAGAGCTCTCGGGACGGGCCCTGGAGGGCGCACACACGTTGACCCACATTCCACTCCCCTCTCCACACACACCTTGAGCCGCCTCTGGGCCTGGGTCCGCGGCGACAACAGCTGCTCCACCAGGCGGTCCTGGGGCGCTGCCAGCGAGTCCATCGCGGCGTCCGCACCTCAGACCCGGTCAGGCCCCCGGGGGCCGGGCTTACAGGAGGGACTTACGCGCGGTACTGCCTTGAAGGCCGGTTCTCGCCCCCGTTTTACGGACGCGGGAAGTGAGGCCCAGAGAAGAGACGTGGCCCACCCGGGGTGCCGCCGACCCGGAGGCCCTGCGTGCCATGCCAGTGCCTCTGCCGACCACCCCGAGCCGCCCGCGGCGTTGCAGCCACAGGCAGGCCCCGCTCCCGCACCCGAACCAGAGGCGGGGCCTTGCCGGCGCTGGCGGGGGGTGGGGGGACAGGACCGCCCCACCCGTGCGGTCGCTGGGAAACAGTCGCCTGGAAATTGGGCCGCAGGCGGAGCCACGGGAAAGCTGTTGCGGAGGGCAGGGCCGAGCACAGGCGCGCATAGGCGAGGGGGCGGAGTCCCGCTGTCGGACCTGAGGCCTCTGTCCCGGCGTCGCGACCACCCGAGTGGGCGGGTGGGGGAAGCCGGGGCCCACCCAAGGGCCCTGGGGGGCGCTGTTGTGGCCTCCCCGCGCCCGGGACCCCCCCAGGTGCAGCGCGGCTTCTGCCCGCCAGAGGGCGCCGGGGGTGGGGGAATCGCTCCCAGTACCCAGGCTCACCCACGCGGGAACCGGCCCCCTCATTCCTTCTCTCATCGCAGAATTGGCCCGGAAACCTCCTGGCGGTGTCACGGGGCTCCAACTACTCACAGCCACACCCTGCCCAGCACTCCTCCCCCCTGCCTCGCGTGCGGGTGGGTGTGGGGGGGGGTGCGGGCGCGGGGGCGGGGGGGGGGGGGGGGGGGCGGCAGGGGTGTTCTTGAATGGCATGGCCTCCCCAGACGCGTGGGAACTTGGAGGGGTCAGAGCCCACTTCCCCAGCTTGGACAACAATCCCCCCAACCCCCCTACCCCCGTCCTACACCCCCCACCCCCCCATCCCGTTTGCAGAAGCTTAAAGCTGGGGATGGGGGTTAGTTAGAGCACTAGAGGCCTACCCACCCTATCTCTGGAAACTTGGAAGCTGCAGCCAGCACTGGTCACAACTGCCCCCAGACCACTCCTGTGAGCAAAGGTGGGGGTGTATGTGGAGTAAACTTACCCCCTGCCCTGTATGCGGCTCCCTCTGAGCTTCCTCACCTGCTCTGACCCACAGGACAAGGCCTGGGGGACTGGAGACCTCCAGCCAGTGTAACTCTCACCTTCTGTGACCACCCCAGAGACCACAGGCATCTCCCGAGCTACCAGACCCTTTCTCACCCTTTCCTCCAGGACCCCACCAGAATCTGAACCAGCCAGTGCCAGCTGGGCAGAGGGAGGCTTGGAAAGGAGCTGCAACACGAAAAGACACACTCCTTGGGCTGTGCGTCAGTAGGGAGAACCCCCCCCCCCCAGCTCTTCCCCACCCTGGTCCTCCCTTCTTGGCAACCCTGGTTGAGGGGCCTTTGTCCATCTGTCTAGGCTCATGACGCTGCTGTGGGGCCTGGCACCTGGGGAGGAGGGATGGGTCCACAGCTGGGAACAGGAGAGTCTTTCATGCAGAGGAGAGGAGAGGGGAAGCCACAGGGCACCTCCCTCAGCTGTCTCGGAGGGGCCCTCAGTCCTTGCCTTGAGAGAGCCTCCAAACTGGCCCCAGGCCTCTGCCATGCTAACCTGCAGGAGGGGTCTGGCCCAAGTCCCACCCAGCCTCCACCAGCAGGCCCACTGTAGACACAGCCCCTCAGCCTAGCCCCCACCCAGACAGGTTGGCATCTCAGGCTCAGGGCATCTCCAAGGTAGACACCCCTGGGTATGGGCCTCAGGTTGAGAAGGAACCTCAGCACCCCACAGCCCCATGGCCAATGGAGCTTGTTACTTTCAGATTGCCTCAATTTCCCCTTTGGTAAGGCAGAGCCTCTGGGGAGGCCCAAGTCAGGAGGGTAAGAGTCACTCCCAGCTCCCAACCTGCCTGTCCCCACACCTGAACTCACCCCAATAGGGCCTGTGGACTCCCTGGGGGAGCTCCAAGGAAGGGACCCTGCCACCCCCTCCCTCTGGCCCATGAAGTACAACAAATACTCCTCAGGGCTTCCTGAGCCATAGACACAGCTGCGCCCACCTCCTCCTGGTGCCTGAGACTCTCGAGGCATTTCCATTCTTAGAATCACTGGAGTCAGCTCTAGAAGCAGCCGCCAGAGCCAACAGAGCACCATCGTTGCCTGAGAGCTGGTGGGGGCCAGAGGATGGGGGCAGAGGGCCACCAGAACTCCCCCCGACCCTCTTTCCCAGTGCAGATAGACTATGGCTCAGTAGCACCAATAATGCTAACAGTGAAACTGCCACATGCTTCCAGCTCCCTCCAGATCCTAGAGAGCCCGCCCCAACACCTGGCTCCCTGGCTTTGTTCCCGGGGCTCCCCCTTCCACCTGCATGGTGCCCTCTCTCTTGGGTCCTAGAGGATGGGCGAGGCTGCCTCCTAACTGACCACATAGGATGGGCATACACAGGCCTGAAGGGGTTCATGCCTCTGCAGGAGGGGGTCCCTATTTGGTACTGGGCATCAGCTGCTGAGCCCAGTGACTCCAAGTGCCTGCAGGCCCCCGAAAAGGTGTGGGGGCTCATCTTCCAGTCCTTGTCTCTTTCTCCCTCAAACAATAGCCTGGCAGCTTGTGTCCCTGCATCTCAGGCATTGTCTGACCTGCCTTGATAGGAAGGCGGCTCCTGGCTCCGGCTCCCTGAAGCAGCCCTTGCCAGCAGGGTGAGGTTGAAGGGCCCCTCCCCAAGAGCCTCACCTCTCCCGGGGTTGGGTGCGTCCCCGCCAGGAGACTGGGAGCTGGTAGCCGGTGACTCCTGGCCTTCACCCCACCTGCTGGGTCTCTCCCGGGGCTGCCACCGCACCCTGGGCCAGGACTCCAGGGTTCCACCCAGCATCTACCCACTGTGTAAATCCCTATCCCTGCCGAGGGCAGCCCAGGCTACCGTGGGGGCAGAGTTGGGTCCAGAAAATCCCCCAAATGTGACTGAGCTCAAGCCAGACAGGCCCCAGCAGGGCTGCCCCAGAGCCCCCTTGCCCACCTGGTTACCCCACCCCTACCCCACTCTCAGGGTATCTCAGCTCTGTTGAACCCCAGCCTCTGCTGGATTTCACAGTGGATGCCCAGGTCAGCCTCCTGTCGAGCCCTGTGTTCTCATAGGACAGGGACCAGGCCAGCCCCTTTGGAAAGCCACAAGCCTATTTGTACCCACTAGGTTGGAAGACCCGTGCTGGACACAGGCATGACTCAGACCAGGCCCTGGAGGCTCCCAGACTGGGGAGGAGGCCTGGCCACAGATCAGCCCACTCAAATTGGTGTGTGGGGAAGAAAAGGCAAAAGATGCACAAGAGTGGGGTGGGGCTGCTCAGGTTCTAGGTGCTGGCTGATGGACAAAGACCCCTCCCCAAGCCTGTGGCCTGCTATGTCTGTGCCGTCACGCAGGACCCCACGAGGCCCAAGGCCAGGTCAGGGAGGATATGCTGGAGCTGGATCAGTGGAAGAGGGACACCCGGCCCATCCCCCCAGGCTGGGAGGGGCGCCCATGCTGTAAGGGTCAAGGGCCAGGCCCCCAGCGGCCTGGCGCCCAGTGCTCCCCTTCCTATCCCCGGGCGCGGCGGCACTGCCCCAGCTGACCATCGGTTATCGGTTATCGCGACACGGAGGGATGACGGCTGGCGGGGGCGGGGTCGTGCCTGGGCGCCGGCAGCGTCGGTGCCACAATGGGTGACAGTAGGCCGGGGGCGGGGGGAGGGGGGGGCGGCGGCGCGCACGTACCTGCTTGTCCTCTGCAGGGTCGGGGTCGGGTCAGGGTCCGCGTCCCGGCCGGCGGGCGGAAGAGAGAGGAAAGACACCGTAAGAGGCAGGCGGTCGGGCGGTGGGGACAAAGGCGCGCGCGGGCAGGCGCCGGGCTCACCTGGGGTCGCCAGCTTGCTCTTGTACCGCAGGCCTGTGCTCATGGTGGCCGCCTGCGGGGGGGACGGGGCGGCGGCGGGCGCGCGGGCGGGGCGCGGCGATGAGCGGCGGAGGCCGAGGCCAGGCTGCGGGGTGACCGGCCCCTCCGCGCCGCCGCCGCCCGCCCCGCCCGCGCGCCCGCCAGCCAATCGGCGCCCGCCGCGCCCACGCGCGACCCGGCTCGGCCGGCGGGGGCGGGAACCCAGGCGCCCCCCAAAGGCTCCGAGCCCGCCGCCTCCCGGCTACGCCCTAGCCTCCAGCGGCCCGCCAGCGCCCCGGGAACCCCGAGACGCCCGCGCTGCCCCCGCCCACCGCGTGGCGGCTGCCCGACTCCCGCCCCACCTAGCGTCTCCCGTGCACAGGCCTGGACGCCGCCTGCTTCGTTCTCCAGGGACCTCGGTCCTCGCCTCGGCCTCAGACCTAACCTCCGTGTGGCCCTTCCATAACGCCTGCCCTCCCCCTCCCCGACCCAGGGTGCTGCAGCCTCCTGCCAGCCCCTCCTCACCTCACCATGGACGTGGGAGATGCTGGCCAGGGGAGTCCTGCTCCTGGCCGCAGCAGGAAAGGTGATGGTCACCTCATGGAAGGTCGGATGCCCGGCCAGCGCCCCAGCTGCCCTGCTGGACTCAGCGCTGGACACACCTGCTCTGGAAGGAGACATACCTGGGCAAGCTGCAAAGGCCAAGCCTCTGGACAGTGGTCCCTCCTCTCTTTTCCTGGCTTATTTTCTGGGATTATTTCTGAAGAGTGACTGAGCTGACATCTGGGACAGGACATGGCCTGACCTCCAGCATGCCTGCCTTCCCACTCCCCTCCCCAGCCCTGTACCCTCTGCTCTGCAGATCCACAGCCAGACCTGCCCCCTCCCCGGAGAAGGGGTGCAGGGAGATCCCAGACTTCTGTGCTACAGGGCAGTTAGGGGGACTGAAGGCAGGGCCAGGGCCTGCACTCCATTTGCAGATGAGGAAGCTGAGGTCCCAGACGTTTGCTGACTTAGCAGGATTCAGATTCCCGTCATATTCCAGACAGATTCCTGTCTTCTATTACTATCACACTCCCAAGTACCTTTAGCTTCCCTGAAATGCCGCCAAGTGGCACATCTGGAGCATTCAGTCCCATAGAAAGACACAGCTTGGCCTGTGGTCACCATCTCCCTTGGCGAAGGCCCCCTTAGAAGGAGATGGCTGCTGAACCTTCTACACGCAGGAAACCTTCCTCTCTCCCCAGCCCCTTGTGTGCCCCTTGGTTGGTCCACTGGTCCATGGGCTCCTCCATCTCTGAACCCCCCGCACCTAGCACAGAGCTCTTTGCCCAGTAAATGAAAAAGCCATCATTGTTCTGCCAGATTCTGTGGCAAAAGCCCATTTCCCCTCTACTGAGACACCCACCTGCTCCAGAACTTGACCCGTGTGGAGACACTCCACCGATCCGAGCCCTCATCCAAAGCCTCAGGGCCAGATGTGCTTGGAATTCAGAATTTGTCATATATCTTGTACATTACATGAGATCTCATTGGAACCTGTGACTACACCTCATAAACACATTAAGGCATTTGTAGTAAACCGTGGTCATTCACACAAACTGGAATAAGCAAAGGCCATAATATAGAGCTACACATCAGCTCAAGGCTGGCTTTGTTACAGAGTTTTGAACACCTTTAAGTTTCAGAGCTTTGGGGGAATTTGGAATTGTGGATAAAGGAATGGGATGGGGAGGGGGCACTCCAAGTGATAGACAGGACTTCTGAGGCTTCATCAGCTCTGAGAGGCTCAGTGGGAACCCCATTTCAGGGGGCGTGGAGCTTTGCAAAAATGGTTCAGTTGGTGAAAACTGACACTTGGACATTTAGCATGAACTGACCCATACAAGCCTGGGCATGTGGGTACAAAGGAGGAGGCAGGAACCTGTCCTCGATAAGGCAGATGTGTCTCTGCGAAGGGCCCCCTCGGGGCTCCAGACAGCCCTGGGTCAGGCCTTGAGGGGAGTGGGCTGCAGGTCAAGGGCATAGCTCGGGCAGAGGGTGGGAGGTGCACATGTAGAAGAATCATGGGCTTTGCAACAGTTTTGGAGATGGGAGACAACAAGAACAAGGAGTACTGCCTAAACATGTCTTAAGGTAAGTGCACTCCAAAAGCATCCATGCAGAAATGCTGCGGGGTTGGGGACCAGTGTCTTAGGTCTGGAGTGGAGCCATGGAGCAGTGTGCAGCTGATGGAAAGGAGACCAGACCCATTCCCTGGAAGCAAAACGTGTCAAGGGCAGGCCTGGGTCAATGCCTTCTGTGAAATGCCTACCAGAAGCGGCTAGCCTGGAAGGGGGAGGGGGAGGCTTCACTCCTTGCTCTGGGGCTGTGGTCACCCAGCACCGAGTCCAGCAGATAGCCCCAAACAGACATACTGGAGCTGTCTCCTGCTTGGTTGAGAGACTCCAGGGTGGCAGCACCCATTGACTGACAGGCAGAATATCTGCCTGGGACATTTCAGAGGCCAGGACTGGAAAGTGCTGGTGGGGTGTGGCTCCAGTTCCCCTAGATGGGACAGCGTAAGTCCTCCTTCCATTTCTCTAGCCTGGATACTGCCAATGGGAGGGCCTGAGCGAAACCCTCACCCAGCTCCTGCTGATCAATCAGTGCAGCCCTGAGGGGGACATAGGAGGGGGCGGGAGTAACAGGCTTGGACCCACTGCATTAACCTAGGTAAGGGGCTGTGGCCTTGCTGAGTAAGCTCTGAGCCTGCTTCCCCAACAGGCGGGAAAAGTGCTGGCTGTGGTTCAAAGAGAAGTAAATAAGACACTCCTGGGTGGGGAAAAATGCTACTTTTTAATTCATAAGGAAAAGAAGTTAATGAGTGAAAAAACAAGTTACATCCAGAAAAATCTGTTCAACCAACTTGGGCTACAAATAGCTTGATGCTTTCCAGAAAAAAAATGTTTTCTTTTAGTTAAGAGGCTGCCTTCAACCCCATGCTGTGTTTCCCTCCTCCTTTCCATAAACTTGTGGGCGTCAGTGTGGTCACACGGGATGGAAGATGGCCTCCCAGTAGACCTCGAGGATGGTGACATCCACGCAAAGACAAGTGGGTGGCAAGCAAAGCAGGTGCCAGGGTTCCGAGGTTTGCTTCAGGTGACACACTCCCAAGTCACTCCCAGGGATTTGTCGCTGAGTATGGGAGCAGTGTGCAGAGGAAGGCAAGATCAAGTTAAGTAAAAACCTGCTTAAGGACCTTCTGCTCTGGCCAATGGGTGGTGCTCTGCTCAGGGCTCTTCTCACCTCATCTCGCTGCCTCTTCTCCCACCTGCTCTGCCAGCTTCCACATCCAGCCCCGCCCACCCCCTTCCCTCCAGCCACACTGTCCTGGACACTTATGTGCAGTATCCTCCAGCTTCTGGCTTGGGTGACTGTACCCCAACGTCCCATGTCGCTTTCCTGAGGCGCCCGCTCCTCCCTGTGCAATGCTGGGACCTTGAACCTGGCTTCAGGCCAAGGTCAAACAAGGGCTTCCTCCCCTCCTGAGGTAGTCTGAGCGTCCTGGTTTCAGAGGATGGTTCCCTGATCTGCTGGAAGGTGAGTTCATTCTCCCCTCCCCAACTCTGGTCACCCTCCCCCTACCTACATGGCTCTCTTTGGGGCAGCCCCGATGCCTGATAGGGAGGGGTGTTGTGCCCCCCCCCACAGACCGGAAGCAGAGGTTCATAATGTGGTGAGACCACACAGCTGGACCTCCTGGTCCAGGCCTCATTCCAGTAAAGAGGGGTGACCTGCCTCCAGCCCTGCCCCCTGACCAGCCCCAGTCTGACCCTCTACCAGCTTGGTGACCGGATGCCCTCCTGCCCCCTGCCTCTGTCTGCTGGTGGGCATTGCCTCCATACCCCGGTCCTTGCTGGTCCCTCTGCTCTGGCTCAGCCAGCCCCATGAGAAGACCGGAAATTACCCCTAGCCCCGGGGCTCCCCATCAGAAGTGTCGCCCCACTCTTGCGTGTGCATCCCACAGCTTGGTGCCTCTGTGCGTCTGCTGCTTGGACAGCTCATCCCCACCCCCTCGACCCTGGGGGAGCCCAGGCCTTGGAGCCTCACGCATTGTCCCCAGCACCCCCGCCTGCCTGAGTGGGGTGCGTGGGCCCCTGGAGTTCTGGGGGTGGCTGTCTCACAGGGAAATGTGTGTGCAGTTAGGAGCTGCTGGAGAAGGCTTTTCTTGATCTCCTTGTTAGAAAACTGTAAGGGGGTCACGACACATGCCCGTCTTCCTCGCCAATCAGAGCCGAGTCCACAGCAGCTGCCCCTTCCAGGAGGGTGCTGCCCAGCCCCATTAAAGCGGCCTGTGTGTGGCAGGGGACAGAGCAGAGTTCCAAGTGGGGCAGAGCCACGGTCCACACCGAGTTGCCCATTCACTGGGCAGCTGGCGGAGGGCTACAAAGGGCGCCTATGCTCTGAGGCAGTGAGCCAGCATGGGGACCTGGGGACCCAGAGCAGCGGGTGACGGGTTCCCCCCCGGCAAGGGTCAGTGGGGGGCGGCGTGGGCTTCCAGCCGCATCTGATGAAACATAGTCCCCTGAAGTGTTCTGGGGGAGGTTGTGGAGCACAGCTCAGGGCAGGAGCAGGACCAACAGGACCCAGAGTGCAGTGTGACTCAGTACAGAAGAGATGTCTGACCATGTCCTCCAAAGGGGCCCTCCAAAGGTATACAAGCAGGGGTCAAGAGAAGACGAGACCTCCTCCAAAGCTTCTTAGCACCTCTGAGGCTCTGTCCTTGCTGCAGCCCTGAGATCTCAGGAGAAGCATAAGGTAGAGATGTGAAATGTGCCAATATGGAATCTCTCCCAGAGGCATGCAAGCATTGTTAAGATCCCTTGTGAAAGACAGAGTGTGGGGCCAGAGCGCAGGTACCCGGAGCAGCCTGGCAAAGTAGGGAAGCTTCCCGCCCTTTCCCTGTGACCTGCCTTTCCTGCCAGAGAAGGCCAAGGGTTGGGATTCCAAAGGCTGGCTCTGGCTCCCCACCGCACCCAGCTCCTGGGTCTGCCATGTGAGCATCTGGCCGAGACAGATCAGGAAATCCCCCCAGGATAAACAGGATGCAGGGAGGACTTCGGACCCTGCCACCCAGCCATGCAGGCCATGTCCCTTACTGGCCTTGGCACACGCCTGGTCCATAGCACCTACACAGTGCACGCTGGCCACAGGGCCATGGCACCCCCCTGCCCTCCCAGGGAGGGTGTGGCTGGTCAGTGGTGCAAGTACACTGCCTATCACACCCAGGCGAGAAAGCAGACAATAGGGCCCTCAGAACGGGCGTTAGTCACCTGGTTTCCAAGGTCTCTGGTGACTGGACATAGCTGGGTGAAGACAGGGATTCAGGTTCTCCTCCCCATCCCTTGTGCTGGTCGCAGGCTGTGGAGGATCCCGCTGCCTATGCTAGCATACCATTGAGGTGGGAGCCAGGGTTGGGCATTGGTAGGGAGTTAAAGGAGCTATCATCTCTGAGGCCTGGCTGGGCACCTGCTCCTTCCTCCAGGGTGAAGACAAGGGCTCTCCCTGCCTCCTCTCTGCTCCCAGGTGGCCAGTCCCCACTGGGTATTCTTTGCACACCCACGGTAGGCCAGAGCCTTGTGCTGCCCTCAAGGGGGCTCTTGGTGGATGGGAGACAGACCAGCCGCCATACACTAGGAGGCCTCCACACTCCTTCCACTAGACGAGGCCAAATGTCTAAGGTCTGTGGCCAGCTAGAGACAGCCTTGATAATGCGTGCAGGAAGGTCTATGTTCCCCGGCAGGATGCTCTGTGCTGAAGTTGATGTCTGCCTCTTCCCCGTTCCAAAAGTTCTTTCTTTTCTTTTCCTTTATTTTTTAAGGTTTTATTTATTTATTTGACAGAGATAGTGAGACAGAGAGAGCACACAAGCAGTAGGGAGGTGCAGAGGGAGGGGGAGAAGCAGGCTCCAAGAAGCCCGACGCAGGGGCCGATCCCAGGACTCTGGGATCATGACCTGAGCCAAAGGCAGGTGCTTAACCAACTGGGCCACCCAGGCGCCCCTCCAAACATTCTTTAAAGTGAAGCCCGGGAGCCCCTCCAAGGAGGATGGGAACCACCATCAGGGTCTTCTTGAGATGGGAGAGCAGCGAGAGATGGAGCCCCGAACCTGGGCAGCTTTTGCAGTAAAGAAGACCCCCAAGACATCACCAGTGGCTCTGAATGGCACTTGGGAAGCACGGGGCTTGGCCACCAAGCATCAATGCTTCTGGCCGGGGTTTGGACCAAAGAAGCATCACCAGGGTGTGTTTCAGTGTTGGATCTGGGAAGTGGGACCCCTAGGAAAAAGGAATCACTCGGACTCACTCCCCTCCCTCAAGCTCTTGCCAAAGGCTCATTTTTGCAGTCATGACACTTTCCAACCATCCACAGGTGCTGGCATGTCCTAGAGTGAGTCCTGCCTCATGCTGTCGCCTGGTGAGAAGGCACAAGTGACCTCCTTGGCAGGACACACTGCTGATGTGTTAAACTGGTCCTCCCTCTGGAACTTCCCAGGCAGCTGTGGGCTGCAGGTAGAGGGTGCCTCTTGCCTCCACAGTAGCCACCAGCCCTGCCCGGCTGTATGGCACAGGTAGGACAAAGTGGTGGCTGCCAACCTCCTTCTCTGGGGCTTAATAATGCAGGGGTCAACACACCAGAGGCCCCCAGAGGATGCTACCCACAGGCCAGGGGGTAGGCCATGGGCCATCAAGGTTGAGCACAAAGGCCCGAGGGCCACCTGGAGCAGGGCTGAGGGGTCCTGGGCGGATGCTGGCCAAATCAGGGTGGAGGAGAGCAGGGACGTCTGTAGAGCTGGGGATGAAAGCATGCATTGGCAAGGGTGTTGCTGGGCTGGTCTCCCCACTTGCATGCTTCTGGGAGCAAGACTAGCATGCTGGGGGTGGACCCTGCTGCCAAGGCGGTGTGAAAAGCTCTGCCAGAGCCCCTGCCCAGGTTGGGGGTCCACGACTCCCATAACAGACCCTGGCCTAACCAGGGGTCCAACTAGAGCACCTCTGAGGCCTCAGAAATCCTGCCCCAGGCCGCAGGACCTGCCATCCCGAGGTCTGGAGCAGGCCTGCCTCAAGTTCCGGCCACCAGGGGACTGGAGATCATGGACAAATCTGGTGTGGTGAGGGTTCGAGAAGGTGATGATGATAAGAACCCTGGGGAGGAGGGGCTGGTTCTATTCATGTTCCCGGGCACCCAGAAGAGTATCAGCCACACCCAGGTCCTGCTGGAATGCCATCTCTCAGGTCCCCGCAGGACGTGGAGCAGCTTAGACTGGGCTGGGCTTTGGCCCTCTTGGGAGTGGGCGGGGCTCCTCCTCCTCCCTCCACATTACAGGAAACTATGGGGGCAGCTTTGGGTGGGGGGCAGGGCAGGGAGCTCAGACCCATCTATAGCTTCTGAAACAAATCAGAGAAGAGGGAGGAGCCCAGATCCCAACCTGGGGGGGAAGAAAACTGGAGGCAGCTGACTGAGGGCTGGGATAGGGGACCCCCACCAGCCCCCTGGCCCACCACGAGATACACTGCTTCATCTATCAGCTCAGTGCTGGAAAGATCCAGATAGTAATCTCTACAGCCTGCTAGACACATCTGAGCCAGAGACCCCAGCTGATTCAGACCCTGGGGAACCCCTCCCCGTCCCCCTCCCGCCCCCATCAAGTGCCAGACGCCACACAGATGAGGACAGGACTGTCATGGATGGAGGCCTGGAATCTGATGGGCCCAGCGTGACAAAGAATGGACTGGAAGATGAGTCAAGACCCCCACATCCAAAAACAGAGCCGCTCTAGCTGTAATCGTGGGGACTGGACTGATGGTTCCATTCGTGGAGACCGCCAGCCAGTGACTGTGGCTGACCATATCTCCTGAGCAGAGTCTCAGAGCTGCCAGCAGTCCCCCCCACTCCCCAGCTCTGGAATGCACCAAACCCTCAGAGGACTCTCTTTCAGGACAGAAGGGTGACTGTCAGCAAGCTTCCTAAGGGCACCTCAGAGAATGGGGAGCTCTCCACCCCCGCCTGGAGTTGGGTAGTTTGGTGAACGGGGTTTCATAAAACCTCTAGCCCACATCCTTCCCTTCTCCATCTCGCTTGCTGCCCAACACCATGGCCCTCACAGGCTCCGCTGACTTGTGCTGGAGCTGCTCTCATCTGGGGGGGAGGGAGGTGGCACAGCAGCTTGGGTCCCCCCTCAACCTCAAGGAGGTAATGGAACGGTGGGTAACAGGGTCCTACCCTCTCCCTCTTGTCTGCCTAGGGTGAGGGGAGTCTCTCTCCTTCCCATCAGACGAGGTGTGCTTTTACCCTCTAAATGCCCCGATCTCTATGAACACCCATCCTCCACCTGCTGGTGTGGGGTGCTCCTTGACCCACCCAGGTTCGACAGTTCAGGGGGCTCCCCTGCTATGCCTCCTTCCATCCTGCTCCCCTCATTTCTGGGTCCTCGTCACTGTGGAAGATGGGGATAGTAAGGGTATAAGAGGGTAGGAGGCATGGGAAAGGTTTTGGAGAAGAACCAGGGGTGCGTATGAAGGGGGGTGACAAGGTCCCTCAGGGGAGGGGAAACCAACCTTGTCTGGTGGATGAGCAGGCATATTTATTTTTCACTGTACGGTATTTAAAAAGATAATTAAAAAAAAATCCAAATGGCAAAACCCCCCACAAAAACACAAAAACCAAAAAAATCCAGAGACTGACAAAAACAAAAAGGCAACGCAATTCCAAAATGGGCAAAGAACCGAACTGATGTTTCTCCCAAGAGGAGCCAGCCCAGATACAGGAGCTGGAGATTCCTGAGACCCATCTCATCCCAGGCTTGCCACCCTGGCCCACACTCTCAGCCTTCTGGGGACCTTCCTTCCTGTGTGGCCTGGGGCCACTTTCAAAGACCTTTCTGAGGACCACGACAACCTTGCTTCTATCCATATGGCCTAATGTCAGGGGACACACCTCCTGCCATGCTGAGCCCAGGCACTGTCTCTGACCTTCTTCCTCTCCCCTCATTTGGCAAGAGTCTTTCCATGCCTCTTTCCTGGACATTCATCTTGGCACCCCCAGTCTTGACTGGGAGCCCCTCCTCTGTTCCCTCTTGCATTCCCAGCATTCCCAGGAGTTGGCACACAGCATATGTCCTCAGCAAGATCTGAGGGGGAGAGTCAGGGAAAGGGATATTCACAGACAGATAGGCCTGGGCTTCGGATTTTGTCAGATACCAGGACGTGACAAGGGACCTTGTTTGGGGGATGGATGTGGGCAGGGCCTCCTGGAACCCCAGAGAGGAGACAACTGTGACAAGGAGTGGGGGGACACCAAAAATGGAAAGAGGCCAACAGCAGTAATCTTGATGCCAGAGTGGTGACGGATGGTGCTCTAGGTTTTTCCATATATTGCCTATAGCTCAGGGTGATTCCAGAGGGGAGATGGGGGCAGAGAATGGGACAGTGGTGCCAGCTCACTCACAGGACTATAGCTGCGTGGCTGCCTGGCCTTGTCCCTGGCTTAGAGAATGTCCTTGATAGCTGATGCTTTTTGAGACTCCGATGAAAGACAGAGGCACATGGATGCCCTGGATATGGGGTATGGGACAGCCAAAGGCTGTCTGCAGGATATCTCAGCCTTGGGTCCCTCCCCTGCAGGGTTAGGGTTAGGGTTAGGGACCCAAGGGCACACTGGGGGCCCAGGGGAGCCTCGGGCAGCACTGGCCATGTGTATGTCCTCACGGATTTGCTCTGCTCTCCCCTGCCTCCCAGGATGGCCATATGAGTAAGCCAGTCATCAGAATTTATACATTTTCCTAAATTAAACTTGTTATTTTGAGATGGGATTGGAAGAAATAATACAGCAAGATCTCATTCACCTAGTTTCCCCAATTGTAACATCTTGTAAAACAATATTATATATCACAGTGCACCCCCTTTAATCCCTGGGAAACCCCACCTGTATAACGTCATTTTATGAAAGTCATATTAATGGGATCACGTAGTATTTGGCATTTGAACATTGGCTTTTTTCACTTGGCATAATTATCTGGGGACTAATCCGGGTTGCTGTGTGTTTAAGTAGCTCCTTCCTTTTTTAATGCTGAGTAGTAGTCCATGGTATGGACGTACCAAGTTTTGTTGAGCCGTTCACCTGTTGAAGGATGTCTGAGTTGTTTCAGTTTCTAGCTATTACAAATACAGCTGCTGGGAACATTCTTGTATAGGTCTTTGTGTGAATAGAGTTTTCATTTCTCTGGGAGAAATGCCCAGGAGGGTAGTCCTAGGATAATTGCATGTTTAGGTTTTTAAGAAACTGCCAAATGTTTCCTAGAGTGGTCGAACCATTTTCCATTTCCACCAGTCATGTAGGAATGATTCTGTCTCTCTGCATTCTCACCAGCACTTGGTACTGTCATCCCCCCGCTTTTTTTTCTTAACATGTGTAATGACATCTCACTGTGGTTTTACTTTGCATTTCCCTCATGGCTAATGATGTGCTTTTTTGTGGGCTTATTTGCCATTTGTATATCTTCCTTAGTGAAATGTCTATTCATGTCTTTTGCCCATGTTCTAATCAGATTGGTTATTTTTTTTTTTACTATTGAATTTTGAGAATTCTTTATACTAGTCCTTCATTGGATATGTCATTTGTGAATATTTTCTCCCCATCTATATAGCTTGTCTTTTCATCTTTTTTTATATAAAAGACTTTATTTATTTATTTGACAGAGAGAGACATGGTGAGAGCAGGAGCACAAGCAGGGGGAGTGGGAGAGGGAGAAGCAGGCTTCCTGCTGAGCAGAGTGCTCGATATGGGGCTTGATCCCAGAACCCTGGAATCATGACCTGAGCCAAAGGCAGAGGCTTAACAACTGAGCAACCCTCCACTTTCCATCCTTCTAACAAGGTCTTTTGCAGAGCAAAAGTTTTTAATTTTGATGGAGTCCAATTAGCAATTTTTTTCTTTTTATGGCTTGCACTTTGGGGTCAAGCCTAAGAATTTGTTGTCTGGTCATAGATCCAAAGATTTTCTCCTGTTTTATTTTTTTATAACAATTTTATAGTTTTAATTTTAAACTTAAGCTCAAAATTTTATTTTGAAGTATTTTTTATATAAGGTGCAAGATTCAGGTTGAGTGTCTTATTTGCCTATGGATGTCCAATTGGACATCCATACAATGTTTGCTCCAACAATGTTTGCTTCATCCTTTCTTCATTGAGTTGCTTTTGAGCTTTTGTTCAAAATCAGTTTGGGTTATGTGGATCTATTTCTGGGGGGTACCCTACCCTGCTTCACTGATCTGTGTGTCTATCCCTCTGCTAATATATAGTTTCAATAACTGTAGCCATAGAATACACACACACACACACACACACACACACACACATTGTATGTTATATATTAATAAGGTAGACTGTTTCTTCTCATTTCAGCAAGGTTGCATAGTACAAGATCAATATATAAAAATCAACTGTACTTCTATATACCGGCAATGAACACATGGAAGAAACCAAGATTATAAATATAATACCATGAACAATCTTCCAAAAAAATGAAATACTTATGTCTAAATTTACGTGGAGACAATAGAATGCTGATGAAAGAAATTAAAGAAGATCTAAATAGAAGGAGTGACATACCATGTTCATGGATTGGAGAACTCAATGTTGTAAAGATGTCAGTTCTCCTAATCTCAATATATAGTTGCTCTTCCTATCAATATATATCAAAATTTAAAAAAAATCAAAATTCCTGCAAGATTTTTTGTAGATATGGACAAGGTTATTCTAAAGTTTATGTGGAAAGGCAAAGGAACTAGAGTTGTTATTTTAATCCACTTAACACAGATTGGGCATTTCATTTTTTTGTTTTGTTTTGTTCTAAATTATTTTATTGAGGTATATGCAGTGAAATGCCCAGATCTTAAACACTCAATTAACAAATATTATCAAATATATAAAACCATGTTACCAAAACCCCAATCAAGACCCCATTTTCATTATCCAATAAAGTTTTCTGTGCCTCTTTCCAGTTAATTCCCACCACCATCACACAGGCCCCAGTCCTACATAACTGGTGATCTGCTTTCTATCACTACAGAATAATTTTGCCTATTTTAGAACTTCATGTATATATACAACATGTACTTTTGAAAACTCTGACTTTTAACTCATCATAATTATTTTGGGATTCGTCCATGTTCCTAAGTGTATCAGTAGGTCATCGTTTTTTATTGCTGAGTAATATTCCTTTGTATAAGTATGCCACAACTTGTTTATTCACTCACTGTTGATGGACATTTGGGTTGTTTCCTGTTTTAGGCTATTACAAATACAGCTGCTATGAACATATGTATTTGGACATATATTTTGCTTCCTCTTAGGTACATAGTTAGGAGTAGAATGGCTGAATAACATAGGTATCTGTATAATGTTGTAAGAAACCGTCAGCTGCTTCCACAAAGGTGGAAGGTACCATTTTACTTCCACCAGTAGTATAGGAGAATTCTAGTAGGCTTAACCTACTGAGCCACCCAGGTGCCCCTATCTCGGCTATTCTAATGGTTTTATAGGGGTGTCTCATTGCAGTTTTCATTTGTATTTCCTTGAGGGCTAATGCTTCTGAGTGTTTCTTCAGTGCTTGTTGGCCATTTATAGGTCTTCTTTTGTGAAGTGTTTATTCAAATCTTTTGCCCATTTTAAAATTGGATTATCTTTTTATTATTGATTTGTAGGTTTTTAAAAAATCTTTCTCTCTCTCTGTTCTACAGACTGGATAATCTATATTGATCTGTCTCCGGCCAGCAGTGTGGGGATGGACTGAAGCGGGTGGCAGGGAGACTCGTCTGTCCAGGTGTGTTACAATGGAGGCCTGCAGGACAAGGGCAGGACGGTGAAGAGGAGTGGCCCATCCAAGCCATACAGTCAGGGACAACGGCCACAGAAGTGGTGGGAGAGAGACGTGGGAGAAAGTGTGTCCCTGATGTGTCTCTGAGACAGCGTGCTGAGTATGGGGTTCTGGACCCCACGAGGGATGTGTTCCAGGAGCAGAGAGCTGCAGGGTGGGTGGGAGACGGGACTAGGGACAGAGCAGGAAATCTGGGGTGGCGGCGGCTAGGTGGGCCTCGGGGCGGTGCTAAAACCCCAGCCTGAGGCTGCACTGCCCTGACTCAGGCAGAAACCCCACACCCACGTGTTTGCATTGGCCAGGGTTCACGTGGAGGACGGCGAAGCTGAATGCCGCTGTCTCGGGCTCCAGGAGAGGCGCTGAGTGAGAGGGCACATTCCGTGCTGGCGGCTGCCTTCTCGATGACCGCCGAGGACAGGCCTGGCGCTGTCCTGGCTGGCCAGGGGGAGAACACTGGGCTAGGTTCCACTGGCTCTCTCTAAGGCGTCGACACCCCCGAGGCCCAAAGAGTCTCAGACCATCTCAGTTTTTTTGCTGCACATACGAGCCCCCTTTCCAGCTCACAGATCCAAGGGGATCCCTAAGAAACCACTGTTGACAGAAGTTCAAGCAGCGTAACCCACCCCAAAGTGTCTGCACTCCCTTCAGCAAACACCCCAGCTTCTTGGGTCTAATCCAGGGGTAAGGGGGACAGTCTGGGGACCACCCCCACCCCACCCCCTCAGGCTGTCTCCTTGGCTCCACCATTTCCCCCCCTTTCCTCAGGCTGAGTTCCATCCCACCTCAGGGCCTTTGCTCATCCTTGTCTCCTGGAAGCTGGCTCTCTTCACTGCCATCTCAGCCCACTGGCCTTGCCTGATGGACGGCTCCGCCTTGGCACCCCACTGCTTCTCTCTCTCAGGCGCACATGGTTTTTCATTTATGTGTTAGTGTCCCTCTCACATGAACCAGACTCCTGAGAGCAAGCCCCCCTGCCCATCTGGTTCACAGGCTTCCCTGTGTCATGTAACAGGCACAGTGCACAGAACTGATGGGGGAGTGAAGCGACCCATCTCAGGGGACCTCTCTGAGGGCTGCCCCTCAGGAAAGGTGCTTGTGGAAGAGGCTGTGGACCCCGAGTTCAGGTGAGGGCTAGTGCTCCTGGGCTCTGGGCCCAGAACTCTAGCTCCCCAGGCCAACTGTCCCCCATGGGGGGAGGCATGTCCCCCTCATGCCCATGTTGTGGCATGGTGCATTCGACGGGACCCACAGCGGACTGTCTGTGCTCCCGCCCTGTGCTTCCCCGTCTGACTCCACGAACCACTTGCCGACCAGGTGCTCAAAGAAGAATCTTAAAGTCACATCGCTTATTCCTCTCCCTCATCCTCCCCATGGGTCAGCAAGTCCCAAACATTCAGAATTGCTGTCTCCACTCCATCACCACGGGGACTGGCCTGCTCTGGCTCCTGTATCGAAGACCATGGAGCCGGCAGCTTAAACCATAGAATGGGTTTCCTCACCGTTCTGGGAGCTGGAAGTCTGAGCTCAAGTGTTGGCAGGGTAGGTCTCTCCTGAGGCCTCTGTCCTTGGGTTCACGGCGGTCATTTCCTTGTGTTCTCACATGGCTGTGCCTTTGTGAGTGTGTGTGTCCTAATCCCCTCTTCTTGCGAAGACGCCAGTCATGTTGGATCAGGGTCCACGTAAAGAATCTTATTTAACCTGGAAGACCCTATCTCTAAATACGGTTGTATTGGGAGGCTCCGGGGCTAGGGGTTCAGCCTATGAAATTTGGGGGACACAACTCAGTCCATCACACACCACCTAACTGCACCTTCCTCTTCACTTCCTCGACTTGAGCCTTGGGCACTCCATTTAGCTGTGGGGATCCTTTGAGGATTGTCCTTTTGGGTCATAGGCCCCAACCCTCACCAAGAACAGGGCCCACGTGAGAAGCCCGAGCCCACTCTCCAATGCCTGCCTTCCTTTCTCCACTGACCTTGGGGGCTCTGGCCAATAGGCCTCATCATCTTTCTTCAAACACATCAAGCTCATGGCAGTTCCTCAGGGCCTTTGCTCTACCTGGAGTCAAGGATGAGGGCCACCTGAGACTTCCCGCACAGCTCTGGTCATGTGTCTGTATTAATTTATTCATTTGTAAAAAGATTTTATTTATTTATTTGAGACAGAGAGAGAACGAGCATGGGCAGAGGCAGAAGGAAAGAGAGAAGCAGACTCCCCAATGAGCAGAGAGAGCCTGACTCGGGACTCGATCTCGGGACCCTGAGATCATGACCTGAGCCGAAGGGTGTCTCTGTATTTATTTATTTTTTTAAAGATTTTATTTACTTATTTGACAGAAAGAGAGAGAGAGATCACAAGTAGGCAGAGAGGCAAGGGGAAGCAGGCTCCCCGCTGAGCAGAGAGCCTGATGAGGGGCTCAATCCCAGGACCCCAAGACCATGAACTGGGCCGAAGGCAGGCTTCCCGCCAAGCAGGGAGACTGACGTGGGGCTCCATCCCAGGACCCTGCAGCCCACTGAGCCATCCAGGCGCCCCCTGTATTTATTTTTTAACAAGCTTTATTGAGACCACATACCATACAATTCTCATACCATACAATCCACCCATTTAAAGTGTGCCTTTCAAAAGTTTCTAGTATGTTCAGAGTTGTACGACCATCCCCCAAATCAAATTTAGAACTTTCTATCGAAATACAATTGGCATGCCATAAAATCCACCCTCATAAAATGTGTAATTCAGTGGATTTTAGTCCATTCACAAAGTCAGGTCTCAGTTACCACTCTCTAATGCTAGAACATTCCCATCATCCAAAGAGAAGCGCCCTAGCAGTCACTCCTTGTGCCCCTCCCCCAGCCCCCAGTGACCACTGATCTACTTGCCCTCTGCATGGACTTGCCTATTCTAAACATTTCCTATAAATGGAAGCGGGCAAAAGTGGCCTTCTGTGTTTGGCTCATTTTGCTTAACACCCAGGTTTCAGGGTTCATCCATGTGGGAGTGTGGGTCAGAACTCCATTCCTATTTATGACTAAATAATATTCTGCTGTGTGGCTGGAACTCATCTGGTTCATTTGTGTACACATCTTTGTGTGGACATGTTTTTGTCTCTTTGGGGCAGATCAAATGGAGGTACTGAATGCCAAGGTCATAAGGTCCCGTGTTCTCTTGATTGCCTGGATTTGCTCTCCATTTCCTCCATTTGGGAGGAAGGAGGCATGAGCATGCGCTTGTGTCCCCTGTGTGTGGAATTCGGATCATGCCCCGAGCTGACAGGGCCAGGTTGGAGCCAGGGAGAGGATGGCTGAGGCTTACCCCTGTGCCACCAAGATCCCATGTCCTCCAGCTCCTGCGGCCCTCAAGCTGCTCCCAGCCTGATTCCCTGCTTCCTCTTCCATCACCCCCACATTCCTGCCAGAAAGAGTTCATCAGGGCCCAGAGCACCCTAACTTGCCGTCAGGAGTCTTTGTACTAAGTTGTCATGTATGTGCAGGACTTCAGCTTTTCTAGAAAGCCTGAACGATCCACCACCTGGAAGATGAGTGCCACCCACACTTGCCTTGTTGGTGACAACTGTTGGATCCCACCTGGTGACTTTTCCCATCGGAGAGCCATAGAACTGAGATTTGGGGTCTGGGTTTGGAGTCCTGGGGTGGGATCTGGGGTCTAGGACCAGAGACTGGAGGCTGGATTCTGGGTTGGGTCTGGAGTCTGGGTCTGGGGGCTAGAGTCTAGAGCTGGGCTTGGGTTCTGGGTCAGAGGATTGAAATCTGGGGCTAGTTCTGAGGGCTGAGATTGGGAGTAGTGTCTGGGTCTGGAAGCTGGGTCTGGAGTCAGTCTGGTGTCTGAGTCTAGGTCTGGGTCTGGAGTCTGGGGGTGAAGCTGGGTCTGGAGTCAGTCTGGAGTCTGGGTCTGAGTCTGGGGTCTGGGGCTGGGACTGGGGTTTGGGGCTGGGGTCTGGGTCTGTGTCTGGGACCTGGGGCAGGGGTCTGTGTCTGTGTCTGGGGCCTGGGACTAGGGTCTTGGTCTAAGGCTGGGGTTGGGTCTAGGGTTTGGGGTTGGGGTCTGGCTCTGGCTCTGGGATTGGAGTCTTAGACTGTGGGCTGGGTCTAGGGGCCATGTTTAGGTCTGAGGCATCTAGGCCAAGCCGAGCCCAGAGCTCCTTTCCTTACATCCAGCTAAGGACAGTCAGGTCTGTATGCCATCCATGACCCCTCACTTGGGTGCAGCCCCCGGCCCTGCTGCCCTGGGGTTCTGAGTTTGGGGTTGAAAGTGTGTGCTGCACAGCGGGCTGCAGCCCATGGGGACAGGTTCAGTTCGGGGAAGGACACAGCCACCATCGCAGACATGCAAGGATGTCTCCTTGAGCCCTTTTTAGAAGGGTCCTGAGATTCACTCTTTGAACACATCTGTGTGTGTATGAGTGTGTGTGCATAATAAATTGGCCATTTTACATGTCCAGCTCACTGGTATTAAGCACATTCACCCTGTGTGCAACCCTCACCACTATCCATCTTCAGAACTTCGTCATCTTCCCGAATGGAAATTCCACCCCCCCCTTAAACACCTCCCCATTCCCCTTCCCCAGCGTTTGGCAACCTTTGTTCTACTTTCTGTCTCTAGGAATCTGACAACTAGGCACATCACGTAAGTGGAATCCTGCAGTATTTCTCCTTTTGTGTCTGGCTTAGTTCACTTAGCACGATGCTCTCAAGGTTCATCGATGTTGTAGCCCATGTCGGGATTTCCTGCCCCCCCCTTTTTTAAGGTTTTATTTATTTATTGACAGAGAGAGACATAGCAAGAGAGGGAACACAAGCAGGGGGAGTGGGAGAGGGAGAAGCAGGCTTCCCGCCAAGCAGGGAGACTGACGTGGGGCTCCATCCCAGGACCCTGGGATCATGACTTGAACCAAATGCAGAACTCAACAGCTGAGCCACTCAGGTGCCCCTCCTGCCTTTTCAAAGGTTGAACAATTGTTCTGATGTGTGTACGTAGCACATTTGTTAGCCCATTCATGCTCGAATGGTGCTGTTAGAATCCTGGCTATTAGAATCTGTGGAACAAAAGCGAGCCCCCCAGACAGAAATTCTGCCCTTTGTGGGACTTAATCTCTAAGTAAGGAGAGAGCATAAATTATCTCAAAGTAAGGGGAGAGCATAAATTATCAAAATAAAGTGAGTATGCACTCCAGTGTGGAGTGGGGTAAGAGGAGCTCTGGACAGCACTAGGAAGAAGGCAGAGAGAGTGTGGCTGGGGCAGGTGGCCAAGAGTGGAGGGGCTGGGGAGAGCACAGCGCTGGCAGGAGCCCGGGGTGGGGCGGCTGGGTCGGGCTGCGACCCAGAGAGGAGATGGGCATGGAGGGGGCAGTCTCAGGGCTGCGAAGGGGGTGAGAACTCCATTTTTTTTTGCCCTGGATGAACTACTGGGGCATTCTGAGGAGGGAAGGGGATGTATTCTTCATTCTTAGCAAGAATATCATTCAGGCTTAAGAGGAAGGAAACCCTGACGCCTACTCTCACATGAATAAACCTTGAAGACATTGGGGTAAGGGAAACATGTCAGCCACGAAAGACACGTACTACATGGTTCCAGGGACGTGAATGAGGTTCCTAGAAGAGTCACACAGTAGTGTGAACACACTGAATGCCACAGAACCAGACACCTAAAAGTAGTCCAAAGTAGTTAAAATGGCAAACTTTGTCGTGTACATTTTACTACAATTTAAAAAAATATAAGAGGTACTTGGGTGGCTCAGTGGGTTAATCCTCTGCCTTCGGCTCAGGTCATGAACTCAGGGTCCTGGGATTGAGCCCCGCATCGGGCTCTCTGCTCAGCGGGGAGCCTGCTTCTCCCTCTCTCTGCCTGCCTCTCTGCCTACTTGTGATCTCTGTCAAATAAATAAATAAAATCTTAAAAAAATTAAAAATAGGGGCGCCTGGGTGGCTCAGTGGGTTGGACCTCTGCCTTCGGCTCGGGTCATGATCTCAGGGTCCTGGGATCGAGCCCCGCGTCGGGCTCTCTGCTCAGCAGGGAGCCTGCTTCCCTCTCTCTCTGCCTACTGTTCTGCTTACTTGTGATCTCTCTCTGTCAAATAAATAAATAAAATGTTTTAAAAAAATTAAAAATAAATAAAAAAAATATATAAAAAAAGACAAAATAACACAAAAAGATAAACAATAAAAACCAATTCAATGGGTGTAGAGTTTCAGGGATGCAAAATGATACTCTAGGGGTGTGCAGCACAACACTGAGCCTATGGTTAGTTCAGAAGATGAATCCACTAAGAGGGAAGAGCTCACAATAAGTGCCCTCACCACAATTAAAAAAAAAAAAGTTGCAGGCTGGTGGGCATAGCGCGCCGCCCTGTGTATGAGAAAAGGAGCGGAAGAAAAGATATGTGCTCACACATGCATTGGCGTCCTGGGAGGCTACCAAGAAGTGGCCCCAGCAGTAGGCGACAGGAAGGGCGTTGGTGGACAGGCGGGAGCGGCCGGCAGAATTACCCCCGTGTGCATCTTTTTCTGGTTCTGGAATCTTGAGTGTTGAGACTCTGTTACCTACTGGAAAAAAAGTTAAAAAATAGATTGCTGAAGGGAGCCAAGCAGAGGAAAACAGGCAAAGACCCAGGACCAGGCCGCCCCACCCCACCACAGTGCGGGGTGCTTGCCGGGCAAGGAAGAGCCAGCCAGCCCTAGAAGCAAAGCCGGCGGCTTCTGCAGACACAGCAACCCTGCCCCTCGCACAGTTCTCCAGATGAAAACTTGAAGCTCCCGTTCTGTAAGGCGCTGAGTAATGGTGATGAGTGCCTGCATACCAAGCCAGGTCAGTGGGGAGGGAGACGGTTTTGTGTATCGTCCCCCATGGCTAACCTCGCACGTCTTCGGCTCAGAAGTCCAGCGGTGTGGTCGGCTCGGCCCCAGTGGCTAGACCAAAGAGACCAGACATATTTGCTTAGGCTGTGGAATTCTGAACAGCAGGCAGGGCAGAAAGAACTCGGATGTTCTCCAAGGCGATGCTCAAACCCAGAGCACAAACTCCCTGAAGAAAACTGCCTCGGGACCTCCACTGGAAACCATAGGGAAGGATTATCTACAGCAGAAGGAGTGAAATGGAAAAAAACAGGAAAAGCCCAGGTTTGCGGAAAGGCAATTAAAATCTACTTAGTGTAAAGTCAGGGGTGTTAGCACAGACACATGCCTTTAAAAAACAAAACCAAACCAGAAAACCAAAGTCCGTTTTATTCAGAATGATATCCCAGCAGCCCAAGACGTCAGGCACTTATGTAATTAAGGAACAATGTAGTAAGGTATATAATAAGGCTTCTATTGTTATTTTCACGTTCCCAAAAATTTCCAAGTAAGCTATTACCCAGTTGGTTTGAGGTTTGAGAATCGGAAGAAAATTGAGTATTAAGGAGTCATTTTACAGCATCCAACGGATGAACAGCTCTCCGTTAGCAAAATGAAGGAAAGACACATTTTCCCACCCAAAAGAGAAAGTTCTCATGCTTTCTCACCAAAATGTCAGCTGCCCCCGATGCTTTGAGAAGACAAGTCCTCTTGGAATGAGAATATTCTCGGGGGGAGAGAGCAAAGTTAGGGTCCGGTGGAAAGAACAAGGACCCTTCAAGACTTGCAAACACCCTCTTATACCCTTCTAACTACCGCAGTACAGGGCTGTCCCCGAGCAGACGGGCAGGAGGCACAGGCTGAGACAGCCCTCCTTGTCCAGGAGCAGCCGCCAAGCCCCTGGGATGTGGCTGGTCCTTATGGAGGTCAGTTTCAAGAGCAACACAGACAGCCCTGTGAGCCCAAAACTTAAGGTTACCTCATCACCCATCGCTTATGCTGACTGCGTGTTGAAATGACATTCTGGCTACATTAAGTGAAAAAATATTAAAATTCATCTCTACCTGTTTCTTGTTATTTTTTTAAATGAGGTTGCTAGACAATTTAAAATTATACACGTGCCTGGCATTCTATTTCTGGAATGCCAGGACGGCACTGGTATAGAAAATTCAGGAACATTCGGAGAATCGGTTTAAAAGCAAATGACACGGAAGACATTTAGAAAACGACAAAATTGGGTGCATACTTCACACCGTCACAAAGTTAAACTGGGAGCAATCAAAAGTTCTCAATGTAACAGTGAAAGCATACAGGGATCAGGGGGAAACATGGCTGAATTCTTCTGTACGCAGACTCAGAATGCCACAGGATAGAAGGCAAGATTAAAAAGTTCAACGATGTGGGGGAAAAAACCCATTGCCCTGTGGTGAAAGGTGACAGAAGTAGAGATGGATGAAACTTGACAAATGGAGAGTCCCTGCAGGTCAGGTGCCAACATCCCTCCTAGATAAAGAACTAACAATCAAGGATGAAGACAGAAAGGATAATGGGCAAAAGATACAGACAACAGGCAACATACCATACAAACATGGTCATAAACACCCAAAGAGATGCTCAAGTTCATTTATAAAGAGGCAAGTGCTCACTGACCCACATCTGAGATTGCTCCCCTGCAGCCGGACAGCTCATTACCGGTAGGTACACCTCATAAACCCAGGCTGCAAATGTCTCAGTGCCAAGGGGCATCTAGGGGTATCTAGTGAGACTGCATATGCCTTTACTCTTGGATCTGTGACCCTACTTCTTGGAATTCACCCTGAAGTTACTCCTCCAACAGTGTGAAATTCATGGGAACGAATGTACTCATTGCTGGCCATTATGAGTATGAGAACAATCTAGAACACAGAGCAGCAGCCATGCAGGGGAATTTCTCATGGAGTGACCTCCTGGACCATAGAGGGCAGTTCCAGTCTACATTTACAAGCACAACTAATCGGTTGCCTTTGGTTGAGAAAGAAAAGTAAGAACACATGTGAATGTATTATCTCTTGATATGTGCAAAAGAAACCATATCTGGGGCACCTAGGTGGCTCAGTCATTAAGTGGCTGCCTATGGCTCAGGTCATGATCCCTGAGCCCTGGGATTGAGCCCTGCATTGGGCTCCCTGCTCCATGGGAAGCCTGCTTCTCCTTCTCCCACTCTTCCTGCTTGTGTTCCTTCTCTTGCTGTGTCTCTCTCTGTCAAATAGAAAATAAAGTCTTAAAAAAAAGAGACCATATCTACAGCTCCAATCTTGGACCTTGTTAATGTTTGCTTACAGTCATCAAGAAAAGTCAATCGAGAACAATGGATAGGGAACCCTAAAATTGAATACAAACAGAAAACTGAACCCAACCGTATTTCAAATGAGGAAGGAAACCACAGGGAAGAAAACAAAAAACAAACCCAGTTAACTTCTGAACTCAAAAGTCTTACTATAAGACTCAGTCTAAAGACAAGAAGTGCAGACAAAGCTTTGTAGGTTTGCCATTTACAGTGGTGGGTACAGTGATTCTGGAACTGTCTTGTATGCTCAGGGAAGAAACTAGACAAGAAATCCAGCGATGCTGTCAGTGGTTAACATGAGTTTGCAGATGTGGGCTGGTGACAGACTCCAGGACTGGGGCAGTGAAAGCGTCAGCTGGGTTTGGAGCAGGTTGTGGAGACAGAGAGCAAGGAAGTGCTCAGAGCGGATGGGGACATGTCAGAGGGTGATGTGGGAGCCAGGCTGACAGCATCAGTATGAGCAATGACAGTCACGGATTATAACTTCCTGAATAAAGCAAAAACCTGCAAGGCCATACTCGCAATGGACAAATGAGACCAGAAACCGACTGTTCTTCCTTGCAGTAGAATGCCAACCAATAAATGGAGAGCAGGTGAGGGAGCTCAAAAATCATTACCCAGCAATCACCATAGTAATAACTGACTCAGGCAAGACTTGCCAACAGGTGCTAGAAAATGGTTGGGTGAGAGGTCCTGGGGAGATGTTTACTCAGCCCCAGAGGTTCTCCTGTGGGATCCCTTATCACTGGCACAGGTGAGGACATCTGGAAGGAATTACCTTCACCAGGGAGTGGTATGGACCTTCGGAGAAGGACCCAACGTCACTCATAATGTGTGGCCATGGATATGTGATCTGGAAGAAATGGTCAGGCATGCCAGGCAAGGGACATGCTGTAGATAGGTGCCCTGTGCCAAGGTCAGGGATGCAGGCAGGGCCAGGGGGCCACTCCAGATCCCAGATAGCAAAATTCAGGGCATGGTCCAGTATGGGAGAACATAGGTGGAGAGAATATTATTGGTCCAACAAGCAAGTTTTGCATATGGATTGTGTATTCGTAATAGTGTTGCATCATCCTTAAATTTCCTGAATCAAATACTTGAAAAAACACGAGATATCAGCTCACACCTGTTAGAATGCTGTTATCAAAAAAGACAAGAAATAATAGGTGTTGTTGAGGATGAGGGGGAAAGGGACCCCTTCTGCACTGTTGGTGGGAGTGTGAATTGGTTCAGCTCTATGGAAAACAGCATGGAGGTTTCTCAAAAAGTTAAAATAACCACCCTAGGATCCAGCTAGGCTGCTTTTGGATATTTATCTGAAGAAAATGAAAACACTAACTCAAAGAGATATCTACAACCCCCCACTCCATGTTCACTGCAGCTTACTTATGATATCTAAGATATGGAAGTGACCTAAGTGTCCTTTGATGGATGAATAGATTTAAAAAAAAAATTGTGGTACAGGTCCCAATAGAATATTATTCAGCCAAGAAAAAGAAGGAAATCCTGCCATTTGAGACAACACAGATGGAGCCTGAGAACGTTATGCAAAGTGAAATAAGTCAGATGGGGAAAGAAAAATACCATATGATCTCTCTTATATGTGGCATACAAAACAAAAAAACAACAAACTCATAGATGTAGAGAACAGATGGGTGTTTCCCAGAGGCGGGGAGAAGGGAGGGCAGTGGGTGAAATGGCGGGGGGGAATATTTGAGCTGACTGTTCTTGCTTTTAAATGAAATATGCCATAGTTTTAGGGCTAAAAGATAAGACTCCCCCCCCGCAATTGTCCCAGAAAAATACTCATCACAGCTATGTGGCTGTGATGGGGCCATGCATATTTTTATGGAAAGTAAGAAAGAAAATGAGACAAAACAGAATAGCTGGCAAATGAGGTGAAGAATTAAAGAGCTCATCTTACTTTTCTGTGCATTCTGAAATGCCCCAGAGAGAGACTGTGGGCCACCGGGGGCGTCTGGTCACTCAGAGGGGAGGCTGTGGCTCCGTGGATCCATTACACCATCTGAGGTCGTTCACAGGAGACAGCCAGCCCTCTACACACAGACACGGATCAGGAAGAAGGTGAGCTGACCCTACAGGACCCCAAGCTCAGGGAGGGATCAGGGATGAGACTCTGGTCAGAGCTCAACTCCATGCTGCTTTGCAGGCCACCTGCCCCAGGCACTGGTCCCCTGGTCCCAGGTGTGCAACACAGCAGGATCATTTTGCCACCCTGACCCATGAAGACTCAGTCCCTTGAGCTCTGAACATTATACTTAATTAAGGACCCGGCTATGATTTGGCCTCGCCGGACAGCACAGACTGCAACAAGCTTCTAAGCATACATGGTGGGCAGTGCTCAGTTGGAAATGTGTGATTAAGTAGGAATAGCCCCTGTGACAGGGCAAGGGGGTCCCATCAGAATCTGAGCCACATCTGCACCACGAATTCCTGTATCTGGAGAAGCTGGGGAGGGGAGAGGAACACATGGGAGGGGAACCCAGGGAGACAGGACCCCATCTGATGTCACTGGGGAAGAGAGGGGAACACATGCAAGGCATGTGACTGTGTGATCTTCCCCTAACCCAGGGAGACAGGACCCTGATGTCACATACTGCTACGGCAACCCATGACCCCCTCCCCCAACCCAATGGAGAAACACTGACCACTTTCAGCACCTGGAGCTTCCTCTTTCTGCAAGCTGGTCCCTGGTTGCCTGTGAGCAGAGGGCGGCTGGATGAAGACGAGCTGGCAAAGGAAGCCACAGAGAACCCAGGGGGCACAGAGACAAAATCAATGTGTGGGCCACTCCTGGGAGGTCTGGAGATAAGCAGTTCTGGGGAGCTGGGAGGGAGTCAAGCCTGTGGCCCAGGGGATGAGGGCAGGGCTCCCAAACTCCACCCAGCACATCCAACCTGCCTTTGACCCTGAAGGCACTGGTGGGGATAAGACACACCATCCAGCCCCTACAACAACCACAAATCCCAGGAGTCCAGCAAACCCTGTGTCAGAGAAGTCAGAGCGCTGGGGGAAGGGCTCTGGATTCAGTCCTTGAGCCTAGAAGAGGGAAGGTTTGAGAAGCAGCTGCTGAGACCAGGGCTAGTGGGGCTGGGGACGCCAAAGCAGTGTGTAGGGCCCGGGGCTAAGGGGGTGTAACATGGCGACAGAGACCTGGATGGTTCTGAGAGGGGGTGGCATGAGCCAACCAAGGTTTTAGGGGGGATAACATAGTTGTGGCAGCAGCTCCCCATATCCTTGGGAGGCAGGGTGATGTCTTGCACCTGTAGGCTGCTGATGGCTGAGGCTGAGGGGCCAGTTAGAGAGAGAGCAGGGCTGGGAGAGGGAGCAATGAGGCTGGCAGGAGGGCAGGACAGGCCAGGAATGGATAGTTAAACTCAGAGTGAGGACACGGTGTGAAGCAAGCCCAGCGGCTGGCTCCAGAGAGGCCGGTCCTGCTGTGGTTTCCACACATGCTGGCCGTGACCACAAATTCAAAAGCCAACAGCAGACTCAAGGACACTGTATTGAGGGCGCTCCATGCCTCGTATCTCTGGTCAGATGCTGGTCCGCCTAGCGGGTTCCCGCTCTCATGTGCATGGCCCACCCATTGCCACGGGCAGGTGGCAGGCAGGGTCGCCCTGCCCAGGGTGTGGCTGTGATTCCCCACAGGTGTGGGAAGGGGAGCCAAGAGAAGCAAGCTGGCTGCACTGTGTGCAGGACCGGGAGGCAAAGAGGCACCTTCCAGCCTCCCCGACAGGTTCCTGTGGCAGAAGGCCAGCCCCCTCCCCAGACGTGTGGAAACATGCAGGGCTATGTTGCAACCCCATTTCTTTAGCAAGTATGACCCAAGAGGGAGTCTGACCTGAATAGAGGGCGGTGATAAACAGGATTCTTGACTAGGGTGTCCTTGTCACAGGGACAGGGAGATGCAGCTGCCGCCCCCCCACCGCCACCAGGTGCAAGGCAAGGAGCCTCTGTGGGGAACCCATGTGCCATGCCATTGCTTGGGGTGCTGTGGGCCCCAAGGAGAAGCCAGGCACCTTCTTTTTGAGGAGAACCTGAGGGGAGAGGAGATGCAAATTTTGCAGGGGCATGGAGGTCATGGGCAAGGAGGATGCAGAGAGCAGAGCCCCGAGGGCACCACAGTGGGGTGGTGACAGTTTCAGAGGAGCAAGGACTGAGCACAAAGGAATATAGACTTATGGTCCCTTCCCCAAAGTGAAGCTTGAAAAGCTTTAAAAATGTAATGTCTGGGTTCTGTGCTAGAGCTCCTGATGGGTCTCTGAGGGTACCCCCCAGATTCTAATTTTCATGCTAGTTTATTACGAGGTGTGTAGTTAAAGCAAACCCCAGCCTCACAGTCTGCATGCTTGGGATTCGTTCTGCGTGGTCCAAATTACCCATTCTTACCTGTTCTGTACTTAAAAAAACATTTTAACTGAACATTTTATTTTTCGACATAATTACAGATGCACATTCAGTTGTAAAAAACAACACAGAGAGGTCCCTTTGCCCCCTTTCCCCAGTTCCTCCCCATGGTAACATCTTGCAAAACCGTAGTACAACATAGCCCGGATACCCACATCGGTAGGGTCAGGTCGCAGGAGAGATCTGTCACCATAGACTCCCTCCTGTGGCCCTTTTATAACCACACCTACCCTCCTTCTGCGCCTAACTCCTGGAAACCACTAATCCATTCTCCATTCTTATGATTTTGCCATTTCAATAATGTCATAGCAGTGGGAATGAAATGATCGAGGATGTGACTTTTCAGGATTGGGCTGTTGTGCATACAAATGGTTTGGTTCTTTTTCTCTCAATGTTGTGCACTCTTCTGTGTCCAAATTCTGTATATGTTTTGCTAGATTGGCATCTAAGTTTTTACTTTGGGGGCATTTGAAATGGTGAAGTATTTTAATTTCAGGTTTTGTACTTATTGCCAGCATATACAAATAGAATTTTTTTAAAAATGTTTATGTTGGGTGACCTTGCTAGATTCATTTATTAGTTTCTTGAAGGGGTTTTTTTAGATTCCTTGGGAATTTCCCTATAGACAATTTATATCCTCTGCAAATCGGGCACTTTTCTTTTTTTCTTTCCTATATTAGTGACTTTTATTTTCTTTTCTTGCCTTATTGCACTGGCCAGAACTTCTGGCACTATATTGAATAAGATTGGTGAGGGCAGACATCCTCGCCTTATTCCTGACCTTGGAGGAAGAATGTTTAGTCTTAAGGTCAACTGTAGGTATTTCACAGATGCTCTTTATCAAGCTGAAGAAGTTCTCCCTTTTTTTCCTATTTTTAGAATTTTCATCATTAGAATTAAATTTTTTCAAGTGCTTTTTCTGATCAGTTGATAGGATCATGTGTTTTCTTCTTTAGCATGTCAGCATGGTAGGATACTTGGGTTGACTTTTGAATGCTGAACCAGCCTAGTACCCTGGGTAGAAACCCCAGTTGTGCCTTGGCCTGCTCTGGCTGCCTCCCGGGGGATTAGCAGACACCTCAGAGATCCTCAGTCACTTAAACAACTGGGACAATAGAAAACTGCTTCTAGATCTGAGCTAAAAGTGTCTGCCAGGGCCTTGGGGATGGTCTGCCAAAGGGGTTCCCTCCAGGCCTGGAACCAGCTCTGGAGACAGTAGCTCCCTGTAGGGTACACTGCCCCCTGGTGGCAGGGCCTGACCAGAAATAAGCTGGGGCCTGATTAAGGCTTTGGGTCCACAGGGCATTGGGCTGAGACCTCTAGATCAGGTACTAGAGATGGGGATGTGTATGGAGAAAGGGCATGTACTTTCTAGAAACCCTCTCCAAGGTTTTGTGATGCACGGGCAACCCCCCAGCTGTTTTAGAGATTAGTTGTCCTGGTGGTAAGACTCCAGATGGCCCAGATCTCAGAACACAGGGAATAAGACTTGAGAGGAACTTGCTGGGCATTCAGTCCAGCTGGGGCCCAGAGAGGGGCAACTTGACCCTCAGAGGCCAGACACCTGGGTCCTGTGAACACCTTCTGGGTGCCAGGACTCCTATCAGAGAAGGGCTTCTTAGCATCCTGCCTCCAGCCCACTGAATTGTGACTCTGGGCCTGGGGAAGCCTGCTTCCTCCAGAGGGTTCCTCCCTCCCAACACTGCCCAGAAGCTTCTTCAGTTCCCACACAATCTTCCCCTTCACTCCTCCATTGACCTCCTGGGACTCCACAAGGGGCCCTGAAGAAGGCCGGGTCAGGCCATTGCTCAGTATTGCTGAGATGACCCCTCCACTCATCCAGATAACTGGGAACTTAGGCATAAATGAACATAAAGAGAAAACTTACAAAAAAGGAAATAGGGTTGGGTAATTAACATCGAAAGAAAGGTTCCTCTCACAGATTTTTTTTTTAACCTGTGGTAAAATATACAAAAGATTTACAATTTTAGCCATTTTTTAAAAAGATATTATTTATTTGTCAGGGAGAGAGAGAGCACAAGCAGTGGGAAGTGGCAGGCAGAGCTCCCCACCGAGCAAGGATCCCGATGCGGGACTCAATCCCAGGACTCTGGGATCGTGACTTGAGCTGAAGGCAGACGCAGAAGCAACTGAGCCACCCAGGGGTCCCCAATTTTAGCTATTTTTAAGTTTATAGTTCAGCAGCAGTAATTACACTCACATTGTGGATGCCCATTGCCACCACCCATCTCCAGAACCCTTTTTATCTGGCAAAAATGAAACTCTGTCCCTATTAAACAACATCTCCTCCTCCTCCTTCCTTCCAGCTTCCGTCCCACTTTCTGCCTCTGTGAAATTGACCACTCCAGGAACCTCATGCAGTTGGGATCCTACAGTATTGGTCCTTCTGGGACTGGCTTATTTCACTTAGTATGGTGTCCTCAAGCTTCATTCACCTGGCAGTGTGTCAGGACTTCCTGTTTTGAGGCTAAGTAACATTCCGTTGTATGGATATATATTTTGCTTATCCACTCATCTGTCAATGAACACTTGGGTTGTTTCTGTCTTTCGGCGATTGTGAGTGATGTTGCTGTGAACACTGGTGTACTAGTACCTGTCTGAGTTCTTCCTTTCAATTCCTTCAATTCAATTCCTTACTGAATTCCTTCAAGACTCAGAAGTAAGATTGCTGGATTGAATGGCAGCTTTATGTTTCACTTTTTAAGGACCTGCCATATTGTTCTGCACAGCGGCCACGCCGTTTTACATTCCCACCAGCAAAGCACAGGTTCCGATTTCTCCACGTCCTTGTCAGCACTTGTTATGATTGCCATCCAAATCCAATTTGACCTGTTTGTCACCCTCCAAATTTCAATTTATTCAAATCTACTGTCAGAGTTCTGTTGTTTACTAAACTCAGCGTGAAAAAAAAGAAGGAAAAAGTGTCCAATCAAAAGAGAATTTTGGCATGCCTCGGTGAATAATGAATACATCGTGTATATTTCGATCATTGTGTGCCTTCCACGTTAAAAAATACTCATATTCCTGCCCAAAGATTGACATAACAACTGTCTACAAAAACATTTTGTGTCTGGGCTTCAGTATGCTTGTTCATCGCTGATATTAGTAATTCATGTAAGGGAATAAGTCAAAGTCCTAGAGATTTCCTTCTATCTGGATAATGCCTAAATGACTCACTAGTTGTGTGACGCCTCACTTGGGGATTCTCTGTTCTGATAAAGTGAGTGATTATAATAAATGAATCCGGGCCACGTGGTCTCACTGCTGACAGGGGTTTCTGCTTGTTACTCACATTCACCTTGATGCTCCTGCTGTACATGAAGGTCAGGAATTGATCCTGTGGAAGAGATGTCACAAAAAACTGTCCATTAGGAGCCTCAATGGCTCAGTCATTAAGTGCTTGCCTTCGGCTCAGGCCCTAATCCCAGGGTCCTGGGATAGAGCCCCTTGTCGGGCTCCCTGTTCAGTGGGAAGCCTGCTTCTCCCTCTCCCACTCTCCCTGTTTGTGTGCCCTCTCACTGTGTCTCTGTAAAAAAAAAAAACAAAACCAAAAACAAAAACTAATAAAATCTTTAAAAAAAAAAAAACCCAGACGCCTGTCCATGTGGTCCATGAGCATAGGATGACATGAAGAATACCCCTGCCCCTACCATGGGCTTCTCTGCATGTTTCTGTTCTTTATCTTGGCCATCCCCCACCCTCTACTGATTCTGGTAGGACATTTGCTAGTGGACACCCCTGTTCTTTTTTTTTTTTTAAAGATTTTTTTTTTATTTATTTGACAGACAGATCACAAGTAGGCAGAGAGGCAGGCAGAGAGAGACAGGAGGAGGCAGGCTCCCTGCTGAGCAGAGAGCCCGATGCGGGACTCGATCCCAGGACCCTGAGATCATGACCTGAGCCGAAGGCAGAGGCTTTAACCACTGAGCCACCTAGGTGCCCCACCCCTGTTCTTTAGTAATAGTGCTCTCAGGACCCTGACCCTTGACCATCACCAGGTACAGAATGAATTCTTCAAACTCCAACAGAGCTGAACAAACTATACCCTGATCAAAGGGTCATCTAAAAAAGATCCAAATCCATCATTGAACACGGGAAACAGGTTTCATGCATCAGTGAAAACCCTTGTCTCAGTGTTTCTCCTTGTAGCTGCTGCCAGGTGTGTGAGCCAGGTTCTGGAGCGCTGCTGTACCGCTGCCAGCCCCCCACCCCACCTCCACATGATCCAACAAGAGAAACAAGGGGCCTGGATTTGAGAGGCATCAGAACGGAATTCCGTTTTGACTTGACATGCAAATGGACAGCGGTGTGAGTCCGGACTGATTGTGTGCCCAAAAGAGAGCAGCCTGCTCTACGTCCCAGGATGACCAGGAGAGTGACCAGGAGAAGGACCCCTCCAGTCCTGCTAGCACCCAGGCTCTTGGGGAGCTGAGAATTAAAACAGAAGCCCCAGCTTGCAACTTGCCCCAACTCACAAAACAGATAAACGTACCAGAACAAGTCAAGACCATGACCTTCCAATGTCATTTCACTCTGAATCAGATGTTCTAAAATAAGCCTTTGCAATGGCCTGAATGCTTATGTCAAAATTCCCAAGTTGGATTCTTAATCCCCATTGTGGTAGTACTAGGAGGTGGCGCCTTTGGGAGGTGATTAAGTCATGAGGGTGAAACCCTCATGAGTGGCATTAGCACCCTGACAAAGGAGACCCCAGAGAGCTCCCTTGCCCCTTCTACCGTGTGAGAATACAATGGGAGTTCCCCGGCTATGAACCAGAAAACTGGCCCTCGCCAGACACCGAATCTGCCAGGGTCTTGATCTTAGACCTCCAGGCTCCAAAACTGTAAGAAATAAACTTCTGTTGTTTCTAAGCTACCAAGTCTATGGCATTCTGTTAGAGCAGCTGGAACAGACTGAGACAGCCCTGGACAAAATTGTCCAACGGTGACTCCACATGAACTCACATGTTCCAAAGACAGGACCACCTACCCACATGCTGTTCCAGCAATGCCTCAGTTTACAAACTCTGTCTAATCCCTGCCGAGGCATCCTAACGTCCCAACCCTGTAAGTGCTCTTCCATACCTCAAGCCCCCATCCTTGGAGACGCCCTCCATCCCCATGGCCTGTAGACTCCCTCATTGCCCCAGAGCTATAAAACTGTGTTTGTTAAGTAGAGATGGGCCCTGGTGATCTTTGTCTACAGGATGTTGATGTTGGTGAGAGATGAAAGAAAAATGAGAAAACAGGAAAATCAGTTGATGAGCAGAGAATAGGATAAACAAACCGTAGCTCTGAGAAGCCATGATGAAGATACCGATAAACAGGACCATGTAAGCGTTTAGACTTCTCTATGACAAAAGACACCAAAACCAAAGTTACAAGAGAACGAAAAGAAGGGCTTAGGGACAAAAATGTTTGGAATGCATATAACAGGCACAGCTCTCTGGTAGCGGAATCCATAAGGAATCTTTCTTTGGCAACAAGAGGACTAAGTACAGAATAAAGACAGACAATTCACACACAATAAAGGAAACAAATGATCGATCAAATATATGGCAGCAGAACCCAAACTCAGTGAAATGTGGATTTCAAGGAGATACTCTGCCATCCGTCAGATTATTGGACATTAAAAATTTGAGAATATTGGGGCGCCTGGGTGGCTCAGTTGTTGAGCCTCTGCCTTCAGCTCAGGTCATGATCCCAGAGTCCTGGGATCGAGTCCCGTGTCTGGCTCCCTGCTCAGTGGGAAGTCTGTTTCTCCCTCTCCCACTCCCCCTGCTTGTATTCCCTCTCTCCCTGTGTCTCTCTCTGTCAAATATATAAAATCTTAAAAAAAAAAAAAGTTTGAGAATATTGAACAAGAGCAAGGAGGGTGAGAGATGATACTCAGACACACCACTGGTGAGAGGGTGGGTTAATACAGATAGGACACCGGGCAATATGGCATTATTAACATGACGGAAACTTTAAATATGCATCTCCTGGGACCCAGCCCCTTTGCTTCTTGACTTCCCCTGCAGTCACGTGCGTGGAGGAGAACACTGATGGTGGCGGTGTTGTTTATAAGAACCAAATTTCTCTGGGTATAATCTGAAAGTTCATGCATAGAGGGAGGCAAATGGAACTCAGTGCATCCATAGCTTGGAACATCATGAAGCAATGAAAAAAGGTGTGTCAGCAACATGTCCAGTCACGGAAAGATACCAAGACATATTATCATTATCAAGTAGAAAACTGGTAAGCCACAGGATGCTGTGTGTGGTGGGATGCCATTTCTGTAAAAAAAAAAAAAAAAATCCAAAACTGTATTGTCATTAAATACATAAGCACGGAAATGCAGAGAGAAAGGCCTAGAATGTCATGCCCCAATCTGATGACAGCGCCTCGTGTGGCAAGGGGCATGAGGGTGGTCAGATTACTCCAAGCAACTGGAAAATGGTGTTGATGTAACATTACCTGGGGAGAGCGGACATAGAAAACCACCTCCCAGGTGACAGCCTCACCCGTAGGAGGTGAGGCATCCGTAGGGCTTTGTGACCAGGGTGCAAGTCAGAATCATCCATAAACTGTCCCAGCCCTCTCCCGTCCAGCTCCGCCCCCTGAGGCTGCAGTGGGGCAGGTCTGGGTGGACCCTGTCTGTGCCTCAGGAGAGCTCACCCCATCCCACTAGTCTGACACACCTGGGCCAGCATACTTTCTAACTCTTCTTCTAGAGTTCTGCCACCAATGAACAACACTTTCAAAATCAGATAAGCATTTTTTTTTTTTTTTAAGGAGAAGCCAGAAAAATGTGTCTGTTCCTTCTTCATTTGGTCTATCCCTCCTCCTTTTTGGTAGGGAGAGCCAGCTGTTAGGCGACTTTGTTCCCGAACATGAAAGGCCCAAGTCCAGGTTAGGGCCCCTGATCCGCCCTATTCCCCAGGAGCTGGAGTGGGTTTCAGAATCCAAACATTCTGAAGGAATCCTCGTGTAGATCTTGCTATCAAAGCCCCCAAACAGGACTTTGCCCCCACTGTGTCAACAGGAAACTCATTCATTCATTCATTCAGCAAGAATTTCTGGGTGCCTGCACTGAGTCAGCTGTTTTGACCAGCTCTTTAATCCTTACCACATTTAATCTAAAACTGTCGGGAAATGGCACAGCAGTTGCCGCTATCCCCATTCTAAAGAGGAAGAGACTGGAAGGTCAGAGCAGTAAAGTGGATTGCTATAGAGTCCTGATTCAAGATCTTCTCCTTGGTGCTCCCCGTGAGATGGTGCTCCCCGTGAGATGCATACACGCACCGGAGCATGACCATTTTTACCTTTTGTGGCCGCAGATGGCATCTAAGATGGTCCCCTGATTCCCGCTCCTGGAATGCATCGCCAGAGCGATCCTCGATCCTTGAGTAACTCCCTTCTCACAACAGAATGTGGCCACGTTGAGGAAGTCAGTCTGGGATTAGATTACAAAAGACAGACTCTCCCTCTTGCTAGCTTTGATGAAGCAAATTAGTGTGTTAAGGAGGTTCTGTGTCAAGGCCCTGAGGGTGGCCTCAGCCCAACAACCAACAGGAACTACTTCCTCATGTACAACCACGTGAATGAACTTGGAAGGGGATCCCACCCAGTGGAGCTTTCAGATGAGCCCACAGCCCCAGCCGACACTTGATGGCAGCTTCCCAAGAGACCCCACACAGAGAACCTAACTAATGCCCAAATTCCTGACCCACAGAAATTGTAAGATCGCAAACCTGTGATGTTTTGAGCTGCTAAGTGTGTGCTAATCTATTACGCAGCAGGAGATAACTAACACCCCTTCCTAACTTAGCGATCACGGATGTATTTCGCTATCCTTTTGCCTGTTCCCAGCCACAGTGTGCAGTTAACTGATGAGTGGGAGCATCAACGTCTGGCTGGGAGGGGCAGGGCCTCAGGCTCTCCCACTTGCCCTGCCTGGAACATCGCATAGTGTCCGGTCCTTTTTACCTTCTACTTTGGTTTCATAGATCGGGGGCAGGGGAAGGAAGAAAGGAATAACAGCAGGGGAGTGCCAGTTTCCTCAGTTCTGTCCATTCTTCAGTCTGAAACTCTAAATGAACAAAAATAGACATCGCACTGAGCAACTGAGACTCTTTAGGGAGGAAGATTGGGGGTGGGACAGGGCTGATTTGAGACTACAGACATGCCAGCAACTTCAGGATGTTCCCACGATACTGGCTGCATTTGTTAAAAATACCTTCAATTCCAAAAATTACAAAGAGTGTAACTAATCCTGTTCATTAAAGCCAAGAAAAACACACTGAGTCCAACACAATGTATGGCTGAAACAGAGGGATTTCCACGCAGAAGGGGAACGTGTGGCTGCCCTACTGGCCAGATTGGCCCTATAGGCCATGGTCTCTACCCCTGGGGCCCAGACAGCGGAGCCCAGCTCCTCCCCCAAAGAAAGCAGGCTCTGCCCCCCTCGTAGGCTTGGCCACCTCCAGGGGCCCCATACCCTCCATCCCTCAAACTCCAACCCAAACAGGCTTTTTCCATGCCTAGCAGAGTCCTTACCAGGCACCAGGAATCCCCCAGACACAGGATGGTAAAAGGAAATAGAATGTTCCCCAGGTGACAAGAACAACCTGTGGACTGGGCATGACCTTCCGTGGGAGGTTGGCCAGGCATGCCAGGCAGCCCCATGGCGGTGGCTGGACCCTGAGTCAAGCCACTGTCCTCTGAGCACTGCCTCATTGTGCCTTCCCTCAGCAGCCCTCCCTTGACCCTAGCAGGGTCTGCCCAGCCAAGGCTCCTGCTTCCCCCTGTGTTCCCCACCCAGCAAGCCTTGGGGTGGGGGGCACTGGCCAGCCTTGGCTCCTGAAGGCTCATATCCTTCCCCGCAGGAAAGGGGCAGGGCCTTTCAAAGGGGGAGCTTCCGCCTGGGCCTTCCTCATGCTAGCCACCTCCCACCCCCCACCTTCAGGTCAGATCTGCTGCTGATCTGCAGCAAAGGATGCCGCCTGCTGGTGACTCGATCTTGGGTGGGGCAGCAAAGAGCCCTTGGCACACACAGGGACAAGCAGGGACAGCCTGCCCATCCCATTCTGAGGCGGCTCTCTGCACACTCCAATGGCCAGGCCCTCCCGCTCAGCAAACCTCAGCAAACTTCTCCCCATGAGTGGGGACAGCATGCACCAGCCAGCTCTGTTCCTAGGACCCACCCCTGCCAGCCCCACGCTGTGACCCCTGCCTCGCTGAGCCTCATATTTCCTTTAAAAAAGTTTTAATAGATTTTATTTATTTTTTAGAGCAGTTTTAGGGTCACAGCAAAATTGAGCAGAAAGCCCAGAGCTTTCTAGTATTCCCCCGGCCCCCCAACGTGCACTGCCTCCTCCGTGATCAACGTCCCCCACCAGAGTGCAACATTTGTCACAATTAATGAACATACAATAACACATCATCGTCACCCAGAGTCCAGAGTTAATATTAGGGCTCCTTCTTCATGTCGTATATCCTACGGGTTTGTGCAAATGTGCAATGGGTTTGTCAATGTGGGTTTGTGCAAATGTGCAATGACACGTATGTTTCATTTTAATATACAGAGCAGTTTCAATGCCCGGAAAGTCCCCCTGCTACCCCTGGCAACCACGGATCCTTGTATTGTCTCCATGGTTTTGCCTTTTCCAGAATGATCTGTTGTTGGAATCATAGAGTATGTAGACATTTCACATTGGCTCCTTTCACTTAGTAATACGCATTTAAGTTTCGTCCAGGTCTTTTCACGGTTTGGTAGATCATTCCTTTTTAGCGCCGAGTAACATTCCATTGTCTGGCTGAACCCCGGTTGATCTGTCCTTTCATTTCCTGAAGGACATCTTAGTGGCTTCCAAGTCCTGGCAGTCACCTCCTCTGGGGAAATACCAAGGTGCGTGATTGCTGGATCACAGGGTGAGAGTATGTTTCGTTTTGTAAGACACCACCACGCTGTCTTCCAAAGGGGCCGTAGCATTTGCATTCCCACCAGGAATTAATGAGAATTCCTGTGGCTCCATACACATTTACTTTTTAAGGGAACATTTATGATTTTTTTTTTTAGCATAAAATGTCTTCTTTATAGAAAATCTGAAAACCGGGGCATCTGGGTGGCTCAGTTGGTTAAGCCTTTGCCTTCAGCTCAGGTCATGATCCCGGGGTCCTGGGATGGAGGCCCATGTAGGGCTCCTTGCTCAGTGGGGAGTCTGCTTCTCCCTCTGCCTCTCCCTCTCCCTGCTTCTCAAATAAAATAAAATAAAATAAAAATAAACTCTTAAAAAAATCTGAAAACCAAAAGGAAAACATAAAGAAGAAAACGAAAGTCACTAGCGATTCCCTGGCCTTTCACTTACTCAGCAAATAAATGAGCATCTACCATGAGGTCCCTGTTGCAGGGCCAGGCTCCTCCGTGACCTGCCGGATCTGTCTTCACATAGGGACAGCTGACTGTCCAAATGCCAGTAAGTCCTTACTGCATGCGGTGGAGGGAGCCTCAGATGGTGAGGAGGCCGGGAGGAAAGAAGGGAAGGGCCCAGCAGAGGACCCGCCAAGTCCCAGCAGGAGCTGCTCTGCACAGCACAAAATGCATTTTACCTAATTGCAAGTTAAGCAAATAGGCCTCCCTGCTCCAGGCTTGGGCTGATCCACCCGGCCGCATGCTCCCTGCCAGGGGCATTGTGACTTTATACAGTGGCACAGCAGTCCCCGGAATTCAGCCAGCCCCCTTCTGAGAAGGCTTGGCTGCCAGTTTCCAAGATTGGGCCAAGGGTAGATAATCCAACAGTGAGTCCCCTTGTTCACGACTGGATTATCAGCTCAGGTCACAAGAAGCTGAGGCATCTGGGGTTATGATTTTATGTTCATGTTCATCTTAAAAATCTATAGGGTTTCTAAATCTCTTTTCTATTTCATTTCTGAAGTGACAGGACCGTAGCATCCTGTATTTTTGTTCAAAGACCCTGGCTGGCTCGAATGGTAGAACGTGTGACCTGGGATTGTGAGTTTGAGCCCCGTGTGGGGTGTAGAGATTATTTAAAAATAAAATTGTTTTTCATTTTTTTAAAATTTATTTATTTATTTATTTGACAGTGAGAGAGAAAGACAGCGAGAGAGGGAACACAAGCTGGGGGTGGATGGGAGAGGGAGAAGCAGGCTTCCCGCTGAGCAGGGAGCCCCATGTGGGGCTGAATCCCAGGATCCTACGATCATGACCTGAGCTGAAGGCAGACACTTAACTAATGACTGAGCCACCCAGGTACCCCAAAAATAAAATCTTTTTTTTTTTTTAAGATTTTATTTATTTATTTGACAGAGAGAGCTCACAAGTAGACGGAGAGGCAGACAGAGAGAGAGAGGGAAGCAGGCTCCCTGCTGAGCAGAGAGCCCGATGCGGGACTCGATCCCAGGACCCTGAGATCATGACCTGAGCCGAAGGCAGCGGCTTAACCCACTGAGCCACCCAGGTGCCCCCAAAAATAAAATCTTAAAAAAAAAAAAACAACCCAACAACAACAAAGAGAGCAAAATCATTTAGAAGTTAAGTGGAAAATACCTTTTTGGGAGGTGGGGGCACCTGGGTGGCTCAAATGGTTAGGAATCTGACTCCTGATTTTGGCTCGGGTCATGATCTCAGGGTGGTGAGATCGAGCCTGGCCTCCAGCTCTGGCTGGGCGTGGAGCCTGCTTAAGATTCTCACTCTTCCTCTCCCTCTGCCCCTCCCCAACTTGCTAAAAAAAAAGGGCAGAAAAAACCATCTTTGAATGTGCACTTTCATGCAGGTACTTTTTTAATGGAAAATCTTCATGTTCAAACAGATAGAGACAGATAGAGGTATAAATATATTTATTAATAAAATGTTAATACTTTTAAAATTCAGCTGATGAGTATCCGGGGGTTCCATTTCTTGTATAGATGGATAGAGATATTAGATACGGCACAGATACAAGTATATGAGAATTCCATTTAATATTTTCTCACATGGCTATAACATATATAGGTATATATATGTCCATATATATACCTATATGGACATAGATATTAGCCATATATGGAAGAGATATAGAGACATACAGATATAACCCTATATCTGTCTATGAGAAAACATTAAATGCAACCCCATATACCCATTTTAAAAAGTTACTAACGTTTTGTTGTATCTGTTTCATCTCTTTTTTCCCTTTGCTCAGGTGTTTTCTAGCATGGCCCAGACACATTTTATCCCTCAAGATTCTGGGAGACATTAAAAGATGAGAATTTTAAACTATTACCCCAATCCCATCAACCCATTGGACAGCAATAGAACAATAGAACCCAATTCCTTCCCATCATCTGACACCAGCTGGTACTGGCGCCCCTCTGGCATGGGGTGGGAACATTCTGAATCTTGCTCAGGGGCCAGGCCCCACCGGCCAGCTCCTGAGCCAGGAATGGGGACAGCAGCAGCAGACACCGCCCCCGTGTGGCTCCTTCTGACCCTGAGAGAGGACGGGTGGGGGGGTGGGGGTGGGGTGGGTGGGGAGACCTTCGCCCGACCAGGAACAGATACACTCCAGCAAACCTATTCCAACCCCAAAAGACATTTATTTTACTTCGGGAGTTTAGAAAGAAATACAGAGCATTTCAACCAAATGGCTTTTTATGGTGCTGAACTTTTATTTATGAGGAAAATGTCCATGTCTACTCATTAGGACCCTCACTCTGCAAGGCACACCTCAGGTAGGGGCTCCCTGATGATCAGATTTCCCTTACTTCTCCAGCTACACCCCCACCACACACCCACGATCCTTTTAGTCGGATCAGGGCTCTCTCTCTCTCCCACTCTCTTTCTCTTCCATTTGGATTTCCACGTGTGTATTTTAATGGCATGTATTGCGTCTGCCATGAGTCATAGTTTTAAAGTGTATGATTCAGTGGTGGTTAGTATATTTTAAAAGTTGTGCAACATCATAAACTATCTGATTCCAGCATCTTCTCATCACCTCCCCGAAAAGCTCCACAGACATCAGCAGTCACTCCCCGTTCTCCTCTCTCCCCTGCCCCTGGCAACCACTAACCTATTTTCTGTCTCTATAGCTTCACTTATTCTGGGTACTCGGTAAACAGACTCATACATATGTGGCCTTTTGTGTCTGACTTCTTCCACTTCGCATGTTTTCAAGCTTCAGCCATAGTGGAGCATGAATCAGGACCTAATTCTTTTTCATAGCTGAATAATATTTCATTGTATGTATATACATTTTATCCATACTTTAGTGGGTTGACAGCTGGGTCATTTCCATCTTTTCTCTATCATGAAAACTGCTGCTACGAACAGCTGTGTACACATTTTTGCGTGGGCACATGCTTTTGGTTCTCTTGTGTATATCCGCAGGTATGGAATTGCTATGTTTCATGGTTACCCTTATTTAACTTTTTGATTAACTGCCTGACTGTTTCCCACAGCAGCTTACATTCTCCCCAGAAATGTATGAAGGTTCTCATTTCCCTGGGTCCTTGCAGTCCTTGTTAAGGCATATCTTTTGGATTACAGCCATCCTAGTGGGTATGAAGTCATATCTATCTCATTCTGGCTTTGGTTTACTTTTCCTTGATGTGTAATGATGTTGAGCATCTTTTATGTGCTTATTGCCCATTTTTATATCTTCTTTGGAGAAATGTTTATTCAAGTCATTTGCCTATTTTAAAATTGGGTTGTCTGGCTTTTTATTGTTGGATTGTAAAAGCTCTTTACATATTCTGGATACCAGTCTCTCATCAGATACATAATTTGCAAGTATTTTCTCCCATCTTGTGGGGGTTGTCTTTTCACTTTCTTTCTTTCTTTCTTTCTTTCTTTCTTTCTTTCTTTCTTTCTTTTTTTTTAGACAGAAGGAGGGGCAGAGGGAGATGGAGAGAGAGAACCTCAAGCAGGCTCCACACCCAGCAATGAGCCCAATGCAGGGCTTCATCTCATGACCCTGAGATTGTGACACGAGCCGAAATCAGGAGTCAGACACTTACCCTACTGAACCAACCAGGTGCCCCGTCTTCTCATTTTCTTGATGGTGTCCTTTGAAACACAAAAGCATTAAAATTCTGACGAAGTCCAATTTATCTATATTCTTCTTTGGTTGCTGGTATTTTTGGTGTCAGTTATCTAGGAAACCATTGCAAAATTCAAGGTCATGAAGATTTACACTTACATTGTCTTTGAACAGTTTTATAGTTTTAGTTCTTAGCCTAGTTCTAAGTTCTTACTTTAGTTCTTATAGTTTATTTCTTACTAATCCTGATTAATTTAGAGTCCATTTTTGTATATGGTGTGAGATGGTGGTGGTGGGGTCCAACTTCATTCTTCTGCATGTGGATATATCCAGTTCTTCCAGCATGATTTGGTGAAAACAGTCTTCTTTTCCCCCACTGAATAGTCTGGCACGCTTATCAAAAATTTGATTAACCATAAATGTGAGGGTTCGTTTGTGGACTCTACTCCATTGATCTAGGTGTCTATCTTTATGCCAATAACACAGAGTCTTGATTATTGCCACTCTGTAGTACGTTTTGACACCAGGAAGTATGAATCCTTCAAATTTGTTCCTCCATTTCAAGATTATTTTGGTTATTCAGGGCCCCTTTAATTTCCATAGGAATGTTAGGTCAGCTTATCAATTTCCTCAACAAAGTCAAATTGCCCTGGACCTGTAAATCAGTTTGGGGAGTATTGCCATTGTTATAATATTGTGTCTTCTAATCCATGAATACAAAATGTCTTCCGTGTACTTACGTCTTCTTTATTTTCTTCAACAATGTTTCGTACAAGTGCAAGAGCACTTCTTTGGTTAAATGTATTCCCAGTATTTTATCATTTTCATGCTGTTGTACATGGAACTGTTTTCTTACTTTCATTTTCAAATCGCTCATTGCTAGTGTGCAGACAAAGAATTGATTTTTGTATATTGATCTTATATCCTACAACCTTGCTGAAGTATTATTACTAGCTCTAATAGTTTTTTAAAAATCCTGAGGATTTTCTAAATATGAGATCATGTTATTTGCAAACAGTTTCACTTTTTCTTTTCTAATCTGTCTTGTATTTCATTTTCTTTCTTTTTTTAAGATTTTATTTTTAAATAATCTCTACACCCAGTGTGGGGCTCGAACTCACCACCCTGAGATCAAGAGTCACATACTCTACCGATTGAGCCAGACAGGTACCCCTCATTTTCTTTCTTAATTGCCCTGACTAAAATCTTTAGTACAATTTTGGACAGCGAAGCAAAAGGGAACATCCTTGTCTTGTTTCTGATCGTGGGGGGTGGAATCTGCTAGTCTTACGATGTAAGCTGTAAAGTTTTTCATTAGATGCCCCTTATCAAGTTGAAGAAGTTCCCTTATAGTTCTACTTTGTTTGTTTGCTTTTAACATGTTTGTTTGTTTGTAACATGTTTGTTTTTAACATTTTATTTGTTAGTTTTTAACATGTTTGTTAAAACATGTTTGTTTGTTTTTTTTTTTGTTTGTTTGTTTGTGGTTGGTTTTTAACATGAAAGCTTGCTGGATTCTGTCAAATGGTTTTTTCTGCATTTACTGAGATGGTCATGCATTATTTTCCATTTTTTATTCCATTAATATGGTTATTGCACTGGTTGATTATGGAATCAACATTCCCGATACAAATACTACTTGGCCATGGGATATAGTCCTCTTTAGAGATTCCTGGATTTGATTTACTAGTTTTTGTTGAAGATTTTGATATCTATATTCATAAGGGATATTGACTTGTAGTTTTCTTTTCCTGTCATGCTTTTGTCTGGTTTTGCAATCAGGGTAATTCTGACCTCTTAGAATAATTTGGGAGGTGTCCCCTCCTCTTCAATTTTTGAGAGAGTTTGGAAAGGATTGGTGGTAAACTTTCTTTAAGTATTTGGTAGTATTCACCAGTTTCGCCATCTGGCCCTGGGCTTTTCTTATGGAAAATTTTTGAATGCCAATCGAATCTCTCTACTTGTAAGTGTACTCAGATTCTCTATTTTCTCTGGAATCAGTTTCAGTAGTTTCTATCTTTCTAGAAATGTGTCTGTTTCATCTAGGTTATGTAATATGTTGACATGTATGCTCATTTCTTATTGCACTGAAACAAATGATCACAACTTCACTTGCTTAAAATAACACAAATTTAATATCATAGAGCTCCTGAGGTTAGATATCTGAAATGAATCTCGTTGAGCTAAAATTAAGGTGTCAGCAAGGCTGCATACCTTCTGGGCTCCTGGGTGGCTCAGTCAGTTAAGCAGCTGTCTTCAGCTCAGGTCATGATCCCAAGGTCCTGGGATTGAGCCCCACATCCAGCTCCCTGCTCAGTGGGGAGCCTGCTTCTCCCTTTCCCTCTGGCTCCCACTCTGCCTACTTGTGCTCTCTATTCCTCTGTCAAATAAATAAATAAAATCTTAAAAAAAAAAAAAAAAAGGCTGCATACCTTCTGACATCTCCAGGGTACAGTCTGTTCCCTTGCTTTTTCCACCTTTTAAAGGCCACTTGTATTCTTTCAAAGTCAGCAATGTAGTATCTTCAGATCCTGGACTCTAATTCTTCTGCTTCCTTCTTTCTCTTATAAGGATCCTTGAGACTGCACTGGCCTACCCAGATCACCCAAGTTAAGATCCTCCATATTAAGAACCTTAACTTGGTCTTATCTTCCAAATCTCATTTGCCATGTAAGGTAACATATTCATGGGTCACAGCGGCTAAGGCACTGACATTTTAGGGGGACGGTTATTCTGCCCACCATGTCATTCAAGTGTTCATAGCATTACTTCCCGGTCTTTTTTATTTCTGTAACATTGGTAGTAATGGCCCCTTTTTCATTCTTGATTTAAGTAGTTTGTGCCTTCCCTTTTTTCTTGGTCAGTCTAGCAAAACGTGATCGACTTTGTGAATCTCTTAGGAAACCAACTTCCGGTTTGGTTGATTTCTTTATTGTTTTTCTATTCTTTTAAATGTATTTTCATTCTAATCTTCATTATTTTCTTCCTTTGGCTTGCATTAGGTTTATTTTGCCCTTTCTTTCCCACTTTCTTTATTTCCTTAAGGTGGGAATTTAGTTATTGGTTATTGACTTGAAAATTTTCTTCTTTCCTCATATAAGTGCTCAGAGCTTTACACTTCTCTCTGAGTGCCATTTTAGCCGCATCGTGCAAGTGTTAGTGTTAGATTTTTATTTTCATACATTTCGAAGTATTTTCTAATTTCCTGTTTGATTTCTTCTTCGACCCCATGTTTATTTAGTTCGACGTTGTTTAATTTCCACATGCTTATGAATTTCTCAAATTTCTTTCTGATTATTGATTTCCAAATTTTATTCCATTGTGGTTGGAGAAGATAACTTGTGTGATTTCAGTCTTTTAAGATTTATTAAAGCCTGTCCTATGGCCTCATCTAGGATCTATCCTGGAGAATGTTCTATGTGGACTTGAGAAGAATGTAATCACCCCTTTTAAGGTTCCTCCTCCAGAGGCACCTGGCTGGCTCAGTCGGAAAAGCCTGTGACTTTTGATCTCAGGGTCATGAGTTCAAGCCCCACACTGGGTGTAGAGATTACTTTAATAAATAAAGCTTAAAAAAAAATAAAGGTCCAATCTCCCAATAAAGTCACATTCCGAGGTACTGGGGTTAGGACTTTTTAGAGGACAAAACTCAGCCTGCAACCATGTGTAATTCATCTCATATGCCCATAGCACCTGACACAACATGTACAAACTTAGGCATATACTGAAAGCGTGTGGGAAATAAGAATCACAGTGTTCTGCATGGCGTCCCTCAGCAGCCAGGGCCTTCAACTGGTGAACGCGGTCTGAAATACAGCATGTCCTGCCTCCATCTTACCACTAGAGGGCAGTGAGTGCCCACAAACGCAGAGCCCAGGACGTTGGTGGGGGGACGGTGGCGGGGGTGGGGGGACGGTGGCGGGGGTGGGGGGGCGGGATTCTGAACTGTGTGTGCCCTTATCAAGTGAAGGCCAGGATGTTCTGAGTTCTCTTCCTTCACTGCACCCTGATGACACAGCCTCACGAGGAGGGGCCCGTGCTCCTCTCGTCCTCAGCGAGGGGAGAAAACCGTTTGTCCCCAGGCCCCTTCTGTGTAAGATCGCCGTCTGTACACGCATCCTACAGGACCGTCACCACGTCCCAGAGCTGGATTGCAGGGACCTGAGACTCAGGTCCTTCAGAATCTAGAATCCTTCAGATTCTAGAAGGATTCAGAGAAGTCAGTGAGTTCAAGGGGTGGTATTACTGACTACTAATCTCCAGCAGGAGGGCAGGGAAAGGGACCTCTCTCACTTCTCTTGAACCTCTTGTTCCAACTCCCTGGTGCCCCCAGGCATCCTTCCTCTTTAATCAAGGCTCCCAGGTACCACCTCTCAATAACCCCACTGTCCAAATGGTGGAGTCCTTAACTAGCTGTCTGAGGTACAGTCAAGGGCCAGTGTCCATTGATGACTTGGGGGCTGGGTGGAGTTGTGTCTGATCTCTGTTTCCACCCTGAGCTGTCAAAGGAGCACACGCCTCCCATAAGATAAGAGAGCATCTGGCCAATTTTTAATTCCAGGGTCTGGGATTTAAGACCTCCATGGCCCCTTGATCTGGCTGGCCTCTGCCTGGTGAGCCGGTGGGAACACTGGCAGCTTATGGAGCCCCAGCCCAAGTCAGTCCACAAGTCACCTCCTCATCATTCCCCCAGGCAGGCAAGGGCATGGGGAGCACAAGGAAAACTAAATGGAACCACGGAGCTAAAAAGACCCAGGGTCACTGCCAACTCCCTTCCAAGGGTAAAAAAAAAAATCTCAAACCCTAAAATGTTAACACTCATGAAAGTAGGAACTTTTCAAATTTCTAGAAGCACCCCTCCTTCCCCCCATGTTCACGGCAACAATATTCACCACAGCCAAAAGGTGGAAGCCACCCAACTCTCCACCCACAGAGGACTGGGTAGACAAGGAGTAGTCTCTCCCCACACTGGAACGGTATTCCGCCTTAAATAGAATGCCCAATGGAAAAAAGACAGTCTCTTCAACACATGGTGTTGGGAAAATTGGACAGCCACATGCAGAAGAATGAAACCAGACCATTTCCTTACACCACACACAAAAATAGACTCAAAATGGATGATAGACCTCAATGTGAGACAGGAATCCATCAAAATCCTTGAGGAGAACACAGGTGGCAACTCTTGGACCTCAACCACAGCAACTTCTTTCTAGAAAGATCACCAAAGGCAAGGGAAGCAAGGGCAAAAAAGGAAGGACATTCTGACACGGGCTTACAAGGAGGCTGAACCTTGAGGACATTCTGCTCGGCGAAACCAGCTGGACAGAAAAGCACAAATACTGTTGGGTTTCCTCTGTATGAGGTGCCCTAGAGGAGTCAGATTCATAGAGCCAGGATGTAGGAGGGTGGTTGTCAGGGGCTGGAGGGAGAATAGGGAGTGAGTGCTTTCTGGGACAGAGTTTCAGTTTTGCAAGCTGAAAGAGCTCTGGGGGTGGATGGTGCTGAGGGTCTCTCGCTGGGAATGTACTTAATGCCACTAAATTGTTTGCTTAAAAATGGTTACAATGATCAGTTTTGTGTTATGTATTTTTTTTTTTTTTTACCATAGTCAGAAGACAACTGTATACAGAAAGTACCCCTCTTAAGACGGTGCTCCATCAGAAAGGAACCATGAGATCTAGGGGCTGACCTTTTCCCAGTTTGGAAAGTTTCTCAGGTTGGAAAGATGTTCTGCAGGTTGGGGGGAAGCCAAATGAACAGAATCAGAGGTCCCCAAATTTATGCACAACCTTGGAGGGAACGCACACCCACCACACAAGAGTCTTCTCATCTCCAGGCCAGAACCTTCCACAGAGGCGGCGTGAAGACTGGTCTGGAGCCCACCTGGGGTGCGCTCCTTGCTGCCATGGTGCTCACGTGCCTTCCTTCCACAGGTTAGGCTCCCTGGCCCGCTGCCCCTCTCAGCCTGGCCCCTGCTTTGCTCCTCTCCCACCAAAGGCTCTACAGCTGACATGGGCTCCAATCCTGGCCAAACATGAAACCCCAGCCCAGAGCACATCATGTCTTCCAGGCTTGTCCTACTTCAGAGCAGAGGCAAAGTCTGGAGCAAAGTGGAACAGGAGGTGGGTCTGGGAGATAGAGGAGCTAGAGGAGCTAGGCCCCGTTTGCAGAGCCCACACTTTGCAAATGCCTCTCCCAGGGGGCTGTGTATACCTCTGGAGCCACAATAGGTTTGTACATCCCCATCCCAGGGCTTTCTGGCTGGGCCCATGGTCTCCTAAGTGCCCCATGGAGAGTGATCAGGGTGTCCACAGACATGTGTCTTTATTTTCACTGACCTCGAACTAAGATTTAGCAGTTCCTCCATCTGTGAATGTGGGCCACTGATGACCACTTTCAGGGGTTCTATAGGGCTCACCAAGCTACCTAAGAGGTTTTTCCCCCAACCCCACCCCACCCCTGCTGCCAAAAGATTAAGAACTGCTTTGTCCTATATCATTTATAGGGAACAGGGAAGCTGGAAAAGGAATGATCCTCCCAGAGCCCGGACTGGGAGGTCAGCTGTGTGCACACCCCCACGGTGACATTCAGTAGGATGGCAAACCCCAGGGAGAGGGATCCTGCATGACAGGTGGGATAGCGTCCCAGGTTGGAGACCCCCCTCCTCCTATCCTCCTGGCTTAGACCACAGGGCCAGGACGAGGTGGCAGGAATGGGAGCGGATGAGACGGCTCCACTGTCTTGAGTTTGTGGGCAAGGGCCATGTGCCAGGCATGGGAGAAGGAGGTGACCCTCGGCCAAGGAAACTGCTGCTGGTTGCACCGGAACCCCAGTGGCTGCACGGAGCTTCCCTCTGAGACTCTCAGCCCTGGCCCACCTGCCAGGAGGAGAGCGGGGGTAAAGAAACAGGTGAGCAGGGAAGAGAGGTGGCCCCTTCTGGGGCCGGTTCTCCTGGACAGCCCCAGAAGGTCACGGCCAGATCCCAGGGTGCTCGCACCCCAGCAGGGTATAGAGGGTACAAGCCTCTACATGCACTGTATCTTTAGAAGGAAAATAGAAGCGGCTACCAGACCAAACCCATCCCTGCTGGACCCCGCTCCACTGCCCCCCAGTGTCACCTGGACTGGGGAAAACAGGAAAGGCAGCCACACCTTTGTGGGGAGGTGCTTCCGCCAAGCCCAGGCCAGTGGGTGTGACATTCAGGCTCTCAGATATTAGATCAGGAGGCTGTGTGCCACGGGGGTGCGCCAGGGCCTCACGAACGCTGCCTGGGGACCCTCCTCACATACCTGGGAGTCCTTGCATCCTGAGAGCCTGCTGGCACCTCTGTGTGGCTGGGGGGGTGGTGCGTGGGCAACCCTGTGGGCACTTGCTGCCGCCTTGTGTGGCCTCAGGCAGTCAACCTGCTGTCTCTACTTTATAGGAGTATCTGTATCTGGTGTTCTAGGCACGAAAAGCCTGGGATGAGCCTTATGGAGAAAATACATGTTAGATGAGCCTCATTCAAGCTTAAGTTAGCCCTGATGGCTGTGAAATGAATGTCAAAGAATTAACAATATATATTTGATATAGTGTCTTTAACACAGATATTATTTATGTTATATATTGATGGTGAATGGAGTGTTGTGACTAGAGGCTCATAGGAAGCTGTGCTTTCCCTGGGAGCAGTGGTTCAGTAATTGCAGGTTAAAGGTTTGGATAAGCAAGCACCGTGGCCTCACTCCCCCAAGCACAGCACTCCGCTCAGCGCTCCCAGACCCCCCAAATTCCAGGAGTCCCAAGTGACAGGGGTGACGCCGCAGCAGGCCCGTGCCTCAGCTCACCAGCTGGGGAGGATGTGAAAATCCCATTATAACAAAAGGCAATCTCGTTTTAACAAAAGCAGAGCATCACTGACAACTGTGACCACTACAAACATTTTCATGGGATCAGTGCTCCTTCTAGATGAATTTAACTTTCCATACGGTTTGGAGAGCATGTTAGAGTTGATCCTGGGGCAGGTGGTGGGTGGGGCTGCCAAGAGCTGTCTCAGGAGGTCTGGGGGTCAGGCACACACAGAGGGTCAGACTGAGGGGGGTCAGGCAGACCCAGGAGGGGATTTTCTGGCTCTCTGTCAGTGGAGGGCTGGGCACTCCTGGATGACCCATTTCTGGGCAGTTACAGAGGGATTTAAATGCTGAGACCCCCAAATTATTCATCTAGGCATCTGTTCCTGATGTCACTATCCTCCAATTCAGAATCAGATCTTCTGAGGCTTCCACAAGCAGGAGAGGAGGCTCCCTCCACGAGCCCTGCAAATAAAGACCAGGGTGAAGGGCTTGGGGATTGGTCCCTGCTCCCTCCAGTTAACTGGATAGCTCCATCTGGGAGCTACTGAGGTAGAAAGGGGACCCCACACCTCCTGCCTCCCATCCCCTTTCCTTGCCTAAATCTCTCCACTGTTGAACTTCACCTAATTCCCACACATTTTACTGTCCTCTTGCCCATGAAAGCATTTCAGCTGTATGGATGATGCTCTTGGTCCCCTTTTTCCATCCTGACATTCAAGGTCAGTGCCCCAAGCCCGCGATGCTCTGTGATTTCTGCCTCTGGTTGCATGTTTCTATACAATAAATGCCTTCTCATGACCAGATGCACGGGGCAGCCCAGGTGCTCACACCCAGCAAGCCGGACCTCGCAGAACCCCACCACCAAGGCACCCACAAGTACAAAGATGCCAGGCTGGAAATGCCTAACAAACATTCATTCCCAGAGACGCTGCCATTCTGCCAACAACCCCCCCGCCCCCCGAGCTGATTCCAGGGCCACTCAAGGCCATTTGCAACATGAAAGGGTGGTGATGGGACCACACACCATCACCCTTGGGGACCCCAGGGCCTGGCTGAGGTGGGCAGCCCAGGGGCGGGGAACAAGTACATGAAACAAGAAGGGCATTGAACTTGACACAGATCTCGGTGATAAAAAGGCAGCTGGAACAATGGGGGGAAAGCCAGAACCAGGGGGTACAAGAAAAATCTACCAGGGCTCTTAACCCAGCGTTTTCCTGAAGGGAAAAAAGAAAAGCAACGAAAACAAACTCTAGTTCACGGTGGCGACAATGAAACAATCTCACTTCTCTTCCAGCTCCATTTTATTGGCCTCCAGAGGTTCTGTGTTGCTACAGATTAGCCTTCCCCTGGGAAATGAGAAAAACAAGAAGAAACAGCAAATATTAGTTCTCCTCTCATGAAGTCATTCTTTTGAGCAGGTTTCCTCAAGTGTTCTATGTGGCACAGCTCGTGAGACTGTCCCAGGCCCTCTCCACTCAAGTGGGGGAAAAGGCTTGAAACGTATCTTTGAATTCCAGCAAGACAAAACAGGAACGGCCCCAAGCCGCGCTTCCTTCTGAGGCATTGCATGAGCTCCTGGGGCCCAGTCTAAAGAATGGACCCCAGAGCGCCCGCCCCGGATGAGCCACCACTCCCCAGCACCATCTCCCGGGAGTGGAGGGTCCAGCTGGGTCAGCAGGACAAATGCTGATTCTTACCCCTGATTAGTAATTGTGCGCGAGAGATATTTTCAGCTGAAATAATATACAAGAGTTTCCCCAGAGAAAATATACACGCTCGTTTTTTGGAACCACTTAACACAACCCGGTAGCAAGCAAACGTACATTTGGAACAACATAACACGTTTCTTGACTTGGAAGAACTGCCTGGTACAAATTGATGTCATCACAATAGAGATTAATGTGCCCGTTTTATTAGCCTCCCAGACCGCAGGTGAATGGTGAGCTATTGTTATTCAACTGGTTGATATTATTTTTACATAAATCAAGGTAACGCCTAACAACGTCTTAAGTCTTTAAATCAACCCGCCTTTTCCTATTTGGAACATGAAGTTGGGCCGTTGCCAAGGGCGCCGGGAAACAGAGGGCTGAAAGTGGCATTTCAATAAGGAATGTACCCATTCACGACAGGATGCTGCGCTCACGGCCACTTGCCAATATTACAAGCAAGTCTTGGGAGAATTTCACATTCACGCTGACAGTGGCCTACAACTGCTAGAGGTCATCATTGACTCATGCAATTATATTAGGAGCAAGCAGGGGTCGTGGGTGGGTATACTAGCTGGCGGGGGCTGCCGGAATGAAGTACCACAGGCTGCAGGGCTTGAACAACAGAAACATATTTGACTCATGTCTGGAGGCTGGAAGCCCCAGATCAAGATGGCGGCAGGCTGGTTTCTCAGGAGGCCTCTCTCCTTGGCTTGTAATGGCCGTCGCTCTCCTTTGTCCCCTCACAATGGTCTTTCCTCTGCATCTGTGTCCTAATCTCCTCTTAGGAGGACCCCAGTCAGATTGAATTTGGGCCCACCTCTATGATCTTATTTTAACTTAACCCCATCTTTGAAGACCCATGTCCAAATACAGTCACATTATGAGGCATTGGGAGTTACATGTCAACACAAGGGTTTGGGGGAGGGAAGCACAGTTCAGCCCATAGGAAGGGGACACCGAAGAACTTGGCCATCTTTTTGCTGTTGTAGAAGGGAATGGAAAGGAAGAAAGGAATAGATAAGACCCAGTTCCCTGCCGTGGTTTCCACCAAGACTCAGTTGGCGTGGCCAGGCTTGGATGAACAGATGAGGGGGAGCACTGGGGAGGGAGGTCTGCCTTCCAGACCCCCACAGAGGCCCTCTAACGCCAGCCAAATGAGCTAGACATGGGCCGTTTATGGTTTATGTTTGTGGTATTTCCACAGAGACAGAAGAGGGGGCTGGAGGGGTGAGGCCAGCCCCACATGTGGCAGGGGAGGGGGTTGGTTTGCTGTAACATGCAAAGATAGCGACATGTTCTCCCCAACCCCCAGCTGCTCAGAGCTCCCAGCCCAGGACCCAGAACAGAGCAGGAGCTCCAGATGCCCTTTGATAACTGAACTGAGATGGTCGGCAACCTCTGGAGACATTCTCTCATACGAGTCCAAATTTTCTGTCTTTATCTTTCTGCACTGCCTACATGGATCCCAAAGAAAGACATCTAGGACCAGCTGCCAACCCCAGCCTCCTTTGAGTGAGGGTATCTGCTTGGGAAAATCTCAGGAACAACACTGATTCTGCCAAGAAGAACTTTCATGAATTCCAAGTCTAAGAGCTTCAGGCTGGAAGGAAATCAAGAAAAGTCGATCAAATATGATCAGAGAATACCCCAGCTTGACAATGCATCCCAGAAATAAGAGAACCTCTAGGATTTTGGGTCCACACGGGCATATCGTTAACGAAAACCAAGGCATGCAGGACCACATCAAACTTCAAAACTTTTGTTCATTAAAGGATGCATTCAACACAGTGAAAAGGAGTAAGAGAAAACATTTACAAATATGTAATAAGGGGTTAATATCCAGACTATATTAAGAACTCCTACAACTTGGGGCACCTGGGTGGCTCAGTTGTTAAGTGTCTGTCTTCAGCTCAGGTCATGATCCCAGGGTCCTGGGATCAAGCCCTGCATTGGACTCTCTGCTCAGCGGGAGGCCTGCTTCTCCCTCTCCCACTCCTGCTTGTGTTCCCTCTCTAGCTGTCTCTCTCTCCGTCAAAAAGAATTCCTACAACTCAATGACCAAAAAAATCAAATAGCCCAGTTAAAAAATAGGTAAAGCAGCAGTTGCACTACTGGGCATTTACCCAAAGATACAGATATCGTGAAAAGAAGGGCCATATGCACCCCAATGTTCATAGCAGCAATGTCCACAAGAGCCAAACTGGAAGGAGAAGAGATGCCCTTCAACAGATGAACGGATAAAGAAGATATGGTTCATATGTACAATGGAATACTATGCCTCCATCAGAAAGGATGAATACCCAACTTTTGTGTCAACATGGACGGGACTGGAGGAGATTATGCTGAGTGAAATAAGTCAAACAGAGAGAGTCAATTACTATATGGTTTCACTTATATGTGGAACACAAGGAATAGAAAGGAGGACGTTAGGAGAAGGAAGGAAAAAATGAAGGGGGGAAATCGGAGTGGGAGACTGAACCATGAGAGGCTCTTGACTCGGGGAAACAAACTGAGTGTTTTAGAAGGGAGGGTGGGGGATGGATGGGTTGGCCCGGTGATGGGTATTAAGGAGGGCATGTACTACGCGGAGCACTGGGTGTTATACACAATCAATGAATCATGGAACACTACATCAAAAACTAATGATGTACTGTATGGTGCATAATAAAATATATATAACATAACATAATAAAAATATATATAACATAACATAATAAAAAAATAAATAAATAATAAAAATAGAGATGAAATGAAAGGGGAAAGAATGCTCCCCTTTTCTCCAAATTTCCAGCTTAAAAAAATTAAAAAATAAAAAAGGGGTAAAGGACTTGAATAGACATTACTCTAAAGATGATATGCAAATGACCAGCAGACACATGGAGAGACGCTCAGCATCACTAACCATCAGAGAAGTGCAGATCAAAATGGCAATACCCATTAGGATGGCTGCCATGAAAAACCAGAAAATAACAAGTGTTAGCAAAAACAGGGAGAAATTGGGACTTTTGGGCGTCCCTGATTTGAACGCAAATCAGTGTAGTTGCTATAGAAAACGGTATGAAGTTTCCTAAAAATACAAAAAATAGAACTAGTGTCTGGTCCAGCAATTCTACTTCTGGTTATACCCCCAAAAGAACTGGAAGCACAGTCTTCAAGAGATATTTGCACACTCACATTCATAGTGGCATTTTCCCCACAATAGCCAAGAAGCGGAAACAGTCCAAGCATCCAGAGATAGGTGAATAGATGAGAAAACTAAAGGGAATCCCTACAATGGAACACTATTTGCCTTCAAAAGGCAGGAAACTGGGGCGCCTGGGTGGCTCAGTGGGTTAAAGCCTCTGCCTTTGGCTCAGGTCATGATCTCAGGGTCCTGGGATAGAGCCCCGCATCGGGCTCTCTGCTCAGCAGAGAGCCTGCTTCCCTCTCTCTCTCTGCCTGCCTCTCTGCCTACTTGTGATCTCTGTCTGTCAAATAAATAAATAAAATCTTAAAAAAAAAAAGGGCAGGAAACTGTGACACGTGCTCCAGCATGGATGACCCTGGACATAAACATCAGGCTCAGTGAAATAAGCCAGTCACAAAAGGACACATGCTCTGTGATTTCCTCCCCAGCCTCGGGTCAGTCATCCAGGATGTGGCTCTGGCGAGCTCTCCACCAAGGTAGGCTAACACCGTCCCTGACACATGGAAGGATGCTTCTGGGGCAGCGGAGGGAGGAGACGTGTGGTTTGCACCCTCTGCCCATCTCAGCACAGAGAGCAGGGAAGAGAAAAGAAGTCAACAGTAGAAGAAATTGTGTTTCAAAAAAGTAAGAAAAAGAAATTTTGCTTAAGCCAACAGCTAGGTAAACTGCAAGGATTAACTTTCTGGGATGAACACACACCCCTTCCTTGTCTTGTTAAATGATATTGTCCTACTTAGACCAGAGTGCAAAGAGACAGAAAGAGGGACACGATTGTTTAGAATTTAGAGTCTGGATGCCTTTCTGTTATCCATTCTGTGGCCACAGGGCTGGCAAACTGGCTTAGGCTGTAACCGGAGGTGCAGGGGGAAACCCTACTACCCTACATTATTTTCCCTTATGAGAGGGGAAAGGTATCATGGAAATAATTGTAAGAAATACAGCAAAGGAGCAATAAAAAGTATGCCTGTTTATTTTAGATCCAGATTTTGAAAAATTTATTTTTTTTCCTGGGAAACCGTCCATTTCAATGAAATGCTCAAATATAACAGCAGAGGGGCGCCTGGTGGTGGAGTCAGTTAAGCATCAGACTCTGGTTCCGGCTCAGGTGGTGATCTCAGGGTCATGGGATCGAGGCTGGCTTTGGGCTCTAAGCTAGGGGCAGAGTCTGCTTGAGATTTTCTCTCCCTGACCCTCCCATTCATGCCCTCTCTCTCTAAAATAAATAAATAAATAAATAAATAAACAAATATCTTTAAAAAATTTATTATAGTTGGGCATCTCATCCTCTTATTATTTTAAATTTTCTGTGTATCACGCCTGCTACCGCCCCCTACTTTTCAACATGGCGGTGAAGATCCTAGGTCACGTCAAATGTCAGCAAGAAGGTGTGAGTGTCAGAAAGGGACAAGCAGGTGGACTTGTGTGGCAGGTCATGACTGAGTGATTGTCAAGGGAGCAAAAGAGCTGCAAGATCGGTACTGAAAACTCAGCCTCCTCTGTACCCACTAGCACAACGATTAGGAAATGTGGTTTTAAAAACTATCCTTTACATAGCAACACATTTAAATGGTACTTAAGGATAAATCTAACAAATTCAAGGCCTTTACAAATAAAATAATAAAATTTCAGGGCACCTGGGTGGCTTAGTTGGTTAAGCATTTGTCTTTGGCTCAGATCATGATCCTATGGTCCTGGGATCGAGCCCCAGGTCTTGGGCTCCCTGCTCAGTGGGGAGCCTGCTTCTCCCTTTCCCTTTGCCCCTCTGCCCCGCTCATGTTCTCTCTCTCTCTCTCTCTCAAATAAATAAATAAAATATTTTTTAAAAATCAAATTAAAAATTTAAAAAGTCATAAAACTTCACTGGAAACATAGATTCCCTAATAATATTAAAAAATAATAAGACTCAATATTATAATCATGTCTGTTCTGCAGAAATTACCCCTAATATAGAAGCAACTGCCATCAAAACCCTGATAAGATTTTCACTGGAACCTTACAGGCTGATTCCAAAATATGTGGTAAGAGAGCAAATTGCCCAAAAGAACCTTGCCTATTCTGGAGAGCAAGGCGGGGGCCCCCACCTCTGGTTATAAAGATGAATCAGAAAGCTGAACCAGCTGAAGGCTTTCCTGGATTAGGAGAGAAGAGCTGAGAACAAAGTCTAGGACCAGACCTGGGGAAATGTAGAGATACGACAGATGGCCACGAGGCATCGCCCTGTGTAGGGTAGGGAAGGGATTTCAATTCATGTTCTGGGGCAGTGGGTTATCCACATGAAGAAAAAATAGAACTGAATCTCTACCTCACACCTTTCCCCAAACACCTAAAGATAAAGCCTTACACCCTGAAGAGTGATGAATCACAGACCTGAACCCCTGAAACAAATAATACATTATATGTTAATTAAAAAAAAAAAAAAACCTTACACCCTGCAGAATGAAATCCAGAAAGCAATCTTTATGACCCGGGGTATGGAATAGAACTTCTTTTCTTTTCTTTAAAAGATTTATTTATTTATTTATTTGGGGGAGAGAGAGAGAGAGAGAGAGAGGAAGAGAGGGAGAAACTTTAGCAGACTCTGGAGGACTTGATCTCATGACCCTGAAATCATGATCTGATCCCAAACCAAGAGTCAGACGCTTAACTGGCTGTGCACTAGGCACCCCTGGAGTAAAACTTCTGAATTCAAACACTAGACGTACGAGGAAGGCTGATAAAGGGTTCTATACTCAAATTTAAATTTCCCTAAATCAAACGACACTACAAAGTAATAAGACAAGCCACAGATGGGGAGAAAATATTTGCAGGGGGGAAGAGCCCACAACCCATTAGGATCTGGCAGAGCCAAAGGATCCTTACAAATGAGTCAGAAAAAGACCAATAACCCAACAGGAAAAGGGGAGAGTATGAAGCAGCATTCCATCATCTGGAAACGGATAAGCCCATAAATGCAGAGTGTGGGAGGTGACCTGGAGCAGCTTCCATGGCATCCGGCAGGATGGAAGACATCCATACTGTACATCATGGCAAGTCCCTCTTTCTTTTTATTTCATTTCTTATTTTTTTCTCCAAGTTTTTCTTTAAATTCCAGCTAGTTAACATATAGTGCAATATTCGTTTCAGGTGTAGAATTTAGTGATTCATCACTTACATACAACACTGGGTGGTCAACACAAGTGCCCTCCTTAATACCCATCACCTGTTTAACCCATCCCCCACCTACCCCCCAGCAACCCTCAGACCCTGAGGACTGGAGATATTCCAGCCAGCACCTGGGACAGCACCTGGCACACAGGTGGAAGCCAGTCCTGCTGCATCTCCTGGGGTAACGCTGTGGGGCGGGGAGCCTAGCCTCACGCCCTAGCATCTTCCCTATCTCTACCTGGCTGCCAGTTTTTGAAGTTTGAGAGCTACTGTCTGATTCTGTTAGTGGCTGCTGCTGAATTTTTGGGAAGTCCATTTTACTAGTTTTTATTCATTTTATTAGATATTAGGAAAGAGATTCTATACACTTGACCGTTGAACAATAAAGGGCTAAGGGCGCCACTTCCCTCCCCACAGCTGAAAATTCATGTGTATCTCTTGACTCCCTGAGAACACCTACTATTAGCTTACTGCCGACTGGAAACCGGTAACGTAAATAGTTGATTAGCACACATTTTGTGTTATATGCCTAATGTTTTCTGAATTCAGTATCCCTAGGCTATGAGATTTGTCTGCAAGTTTTTTCAAATTATCGAAAACCTCTGAAAAATTTTCCAACATATTTACTGAAAAAATTAAGGGGACCTGGGCTATTCAAACCTGTGTTGTTCAAGGGTCCACTGGACTTCCCTCCACCACCCTAACCTGAAAGTCTTTTTCCCCCTTGATATATGGGTAATGCCTACCCTTCTTCTTCTGCCTGGCAAGCACATCCTTCCTTCAAATGTTAAGTGGTGTCACCTCCCCCCCAACCAGCCTCGGGGGTGCCTATCTGGACTTGTGTGTGTGTGTGTGTGTGTGTGTGTGTGTGTGTATGTGAGCTCACCTCACAGGACACTTGACATCAGCAGGGTGGGGGCCCCCCGAGAAACACCTATGTAGTTCAGAAGGGGTTTGACACGGGGCTGGGTGGATCAGAGGAGGAGCCTCAAGGGGTGCGGGGTGCCCCAGCACAAGGAAGCACCCCAGTCCCCTCAACCAGAGACCGTTGCCTGGTTTCTCCTATGACACCATTGCCAGGAATGATTTCACATAAAGAAAGGGTTTTACTATCAAATATCAAAACAAACCAAAGTTCCTGGTTCACTGCCTTTTTTCCTCTTGTTGGACAATAAGTGAAAAAAAACAAAAAACAAAAAACAAAAAACAAAAGTATCAACATCACCCAGAAACACAGATCTCAAATCTTCCAGCTTGCCAGCCTAAATCGACCATTCGGCCCCCTGTGAAGCTGAGTGTGGAATTGAAGATGTGTTAAGGACCAGAAGTGGGGGGTTCTGCTAGCGGTAGTGGGAGGAGGGCCCCCACACCCTGATCTTTGCCAAAATGCTAGCGTCCACTGTATCCACGAGTCCCTCCTGTCACCCCAGCTTTATAAGAGTTCTGGGGCCGCCAACGATGTACTCAGAAGCATGCAGGTAACAGGGAACAGCCCCTGAACTCATTGACCTGGTCAGCAATGGCTGGGCCGTGCCCCTGTCCCCACAAAGGCCCCAGGGCCATGGCAGACCACGATGGTGCACAAAGGGAGGGGCAGGGAGGCAACGACCGAAGAGAGTACACGCTGGCTCCTGGCAGCTGATTTTTGAAGAGAGCATTGCTCTGTTTATTTTATTCCATTTTATCTTATTTTTAAAAAAATTTTATTTATTTGACAGAGAGAGATCACAAGTAGGCAGAGCAGCAGGCAGAGAGACGGGGGGAAGCAGGCTTCCTGCTGAGCAGAAAGCCCGATTCGGGGTTGGATCCCAGGACCCTGAGATCATGACCTGAGCTGAAGGCAGAGGCTTAACCCACTGAGCCATCCAGGCAACCCTTATCTTATTTTTTTTTATTTAAACATTCATGCAAGAAGAAAAGAGTTCCTGAGATAGATTGTACAACAATGCAAGTATCCCACTGGGTATTTACCCTAAGGATACAAATGTAGTGATCTGAATGTTTATAGCAGCAAAGTCCACAATAGCCAAACTATGGAAAGAATCTAGATATTCATCAACAGATGAATGGATAAAGAAGATGTGGTATATATATATATATATATATATATATATATACATATATATACACAGAAATCTTGCCATTTGTGACAATGTGGATGGAACTAGAGGGTATTATGCTGAGCAAAATAAGTCAATCAGAGAAAGACAATTATCATATGATCTCTCTGATATGAGGGATTTGAGAGGCAGGGTGGGGGGTCGTGGGGGGTAGGGAGGGAAAAAGATGAAACAAGATGGGATTGGGAAGGAGACAAACTATAAGAGACTTAGGAAACAGACTGAGGGTTGCTGGAGTGGAGGGGGGTGGGAGGGATGGGATGGCTGAGTGATGGACATTGGGGAGCGTATGTGCTGCGGTGAGCACTGTGAATTGTGTAAGACTGATGATTCACAGACCTGTACCCCTGAAGCAAATAATACATTATATGTTAATTAAAAAAAACAAAAAACAAAAAAACAAACCAAAAAAAATGCAAGTATCCTTAGCGCTGCTGAATTTTACACCTCAAAATGGTTAAGATGATAGATTTCGTGTTGTGTCTATTTCACCACAATTAGACAGAGGAAAGGGGGTGGGAGAAGCTCAAGATTTAAAGCAGAGCTCTGCAAATCCACTGTTTTCTGGATTCCATCCCATTTTCATGTGCTTTAGCATACGTTGGTTTACTGACCTTCACTTTGGAAATGGGATCTTTGAGGAATGCACGAAGTGGTCGCTAGCCACCATCCGGGGCCACGAGACGACCACAGAGCCAGGCTGAGAGGCGCCTAGGTACAGAGGGGATATGGATGTGTGTTTGACGGGGTAAAAGGGGCAGTGTGTCCCTGTGAAGCCTGCGAGTGCAGACAAATTTCACTAAAAAGGAGGCCCACTGCCGCCTTAGATCTTGGCACCATGTAGACACTGTGTGTCTGGCACCCCCCCCCACCCCCAGCTTGCTGTCCCAGTGCTGTCCCTGAGCTGTCCCTGAGCTGGCCGGTGGCTGTGCAGAGAGGTCTGCCGGCCCAACGCTTCCTCTTGCGTCAGCCTGGAGATGGCCGCGTCCTGAGCCCCAAGACTCCGACACCTCCGTTCCTTAGGTGTGACTCCTGTGTCCCCTCCCAGAGACCTTCCCTGACCACCCCCGATCTGAATGCACCCCTGTCACCATACTTGCATTGTTATTTAGGTAATGTGCTCTCTCACCCCCATTTCTGTCCTGCTCAGTTCCGTGGCACAAGCGCCTGCCAGAAACAATATCTTGTTGAAAAATCCACGAAAACGCAAAGTTCTGAAAGAGCAAAAGGCTTTTCACGGTCACTCAGCAAACCCATGGTGAAACCCGCTCCCCCAGCCAGTGGCCTGGACTCACGGGATGGCAGCCTTTCAGAAACCTACTTCTCATAAAGATTGCACCGTTTCGAAATGGAACATATTCGGGGAAAAGCTATTGTAAGCATTGCTGACATGCTGTGGGCTCAGGGTCCCAGCCCTGTCTTCGGGAACCTTCCCTTCCCCCGCCCCAGCCCTGTCGGGAAGCACCTGGGCTGACATCACTCTCCTGTCATCCAGCAGAGGACAGGGCATCCTGTGCTGAGTCCTCCAAAAGCAAACACAGCTTTGCTCTGGGAGAGGCCAGGAGCGGGGACACTGCCTTATGCTGAAGGAAACTTTGCATGCTGCAAACAAAGACCCTCTCCTGGCTCCTGATGGCACCATGGCATCTTCTTCCCCAGTAGGGAGAGCCGCTCTGACCCCACCAGGCACAGGGAGGCGTGCTTGGGTCAACAAAACGCCCCACAGTCCCCAGTGTGTGAGTCCAGCTACATCAAGCCCGAAGAGGGGCACAACCCTTCCATGGCGATGGCACTCTGCGGGCGGGGTGGGAGGGGCAGGCGGGAAAGGTAGAGAGGGAATTTTCCAGAGTGCTGGAAAAGTGCTGTCTCTCGATGGGATGTGAGTTTCATGAGGGTGTTCACCTGCTCAGGCTCCTCTAATGAGAAACAAGATCGCATTTCATTGGAGGAAAATTATGCCTTGTTGAAAAACAAAACAAAACAAAACAAATCCACCCCACACCCGTTAGGACGGCTACCAAAAAAAATACTGCAACAACAGAAATAGCAAGTATTGGTGAGGGTTTGGAGAAAGCGCTACCCTAGCGGACTGTTGGGGGGAATGTGAAATGGTGCAGCTGCTGCGGAAAACAGTATGGAGCATCCTCAGAAATTAAAAATAGAGCTACCCTAGGAGCCAGCAATCATTGTACTTGGTGTAAACCCCAAAGAATTGAAAGCAGGGTCTCTAAGAGCTATTTGCATTCCCATGTTCATAGCATCGTTATTCACAATAGCCAAGAGGAGGAAGTGACCCAAGTATGCATCAATGGACGAATGAAGAAGCAATATGTGGCTATATGACCAGCAAGATGTACATATGATGGCATATTATTCAGCCTTAAAAGGGAAGGCATTTCTGATACATGCTACAGAGGAGATGAAATTGAGAACATTCTAGGAAGTAGAAGAAGCCAATCTCAAAAGGGCGAATACTGTACGATTCTACTCGTGAGAGATAACCAGAGCAGTCAAATTCATAGAACGGTGGTTGCCAGGGGCTGGGGAGGGGTAGGGGCAGGGGAGTTAGTGTTTAATGGGGACAGAGTCTCAGTTTGGGCAGATGACAAAGTTCTGGAGAAGGAGGGTGGTGATGGTTGCGCAACAGTGTGTATGTGCTTAATGTCGCTGAGTGTCGCTGGACACTCAGAAATGGGTAAGGTGGTAAATTTCATGCTGTGTGAATTTTCCATAATAATAAAAAAAGGAAAGAAATACAAACAAGAGCCCAAAACCAAACAAAACCAGAGATGGCAAACATGTCTAGGAACAGTATGGACAGCACACTACGATTTACTTCTGAATGATTTAATGGCCAAACCGTTCGAAAGGATGATTGATTTAAGAAAAAGCCCCAAATCAGTACAGCGTTCATTGAATCTTTAGGCTGTCACAAATAAGTCTGAAAACTCATCTGGCATCTTGCTGTTTCGGTAGCTGGACAGCTTAGATCTTATTCATCAGCTTGCTGAACTGTTCCTTTTTCAGAAATATAGATACCATCCCCAAATTTTCTGATACCCTTGTTTTTAATGGTTGTGGCTTGCTGAATCAAAGCAGCTGAGTGTGATACAAGTTCAATGTCATTGCCTTCAAGAATTAATTCACTTTTCTGGACTTGAGATAAAGAACAAGTAACGCCGGGCCTCATCTAAACCCCTGCAGATATATTTTTTCAGCCAAGAAATTTCAGATTTCAACAAGAGAACCATTCTCCTGGATAAAAACATGGATGAGGAACTGAGCGTACACCTCGTCTTGTCCTGGAAGCCCAGGGTAACGCCCTTGATTGTGTTCTATACGTGACCACAGACAGCACAAACAGGTAGCTGGTTCTGTTCTAGTTCCTCACCATTTGTCAACTGGGAGCTTCTTCTTTTCCTTCCAGGGAGACTGAGTTCTACATGGATGGGATTAAAGTCCTTTCGCCGGGTTCTTCCGGGGCCCTCCACAATAACAGTGCATCCCTTCAGAGTGATGTCGACACCTTCTGGAATGACGAAGGTCTTATTGCTGAGAACAGTCTTCATTCCCACAGTAGATGTGCCAAAGAGTGTATGAAACATTTTTTAAAAGATTTTATTTATTTATTTATTTGACAGACAGAGATCACAAGTAGGCAGAGAGGCAGGCAGAGAGAGAGGGGGAAGCAGACTCCCCACTGAGCAGAGAGCCTGATGTGGGGCTCGATCCCAGGACCCTGAGATCATGACCTGAGCTGAAGGCCAAGGCTTAACCCACTGAGCTACCCAGGCGCCACTGTATGAAAGAGTATTTTTTTGAAGAAAGAGCATTTTAATGAAATAGTGTTCAGGTAGAGGGAGGGTAAACTTGAGAGTTTAACTGCATTTCTGGCTGGATCCTGTCCATGTGTGCATTTTAATACGTTACTTTTAATAACATTAATAATACACTTTAACACATTACTAACTTCGCTTCTAAGAAGACTCTTCTACGAGGAGATAATTGTACAATCAGCCTGGGCTCCCCTAGAAGTAATAAGCTTGAGTCATGATTTTTTTTTTTATAGAGTCATGATTTTTTTCCCTTACATTTAAGATTTCAGACATTCTGAACTTGAATAATTACATTTCCATGTGTCAGAAGCTGTAGGCTAGCGGACTCTGGACTTGCCCCGCCAACTTTAAGGGTCAGCATTTGACAATGAATTTATGGTCGACTGGGAAATCTGTCACCTGATGGCTGTTGTTGTTGTATCTCTGATACCTGGCATACTACTTGGTATACATTTTGATGAATAAACATTCAACAAAGGGGAAAAATGGTTAAGATGGGAAATTCGATGTTATATGTATTTCATCACAAAATTTTAAAAAGCTGCACAGTGACAGGGGGCCAAGCAGCTTTCTAAAGCCCACCTTGTCCTCATCCTCAATTTTTATGTGAACGCTGAGGGGTGCTGTAATGCCACGTGGCCCCTGCCCTTCTGCAGGAACCCCACTTTCAGAGGAGCTGCAAGTCACCAGGGGCTCTGCCTAGCTCCGTGCCTGGCCAGTCCCTCTGTGGTTTCTCAGCTCCTCCTGCCAACTCAAGAAGTGGCTTCTCAGGGCAAATCTAGAACTGCTACCACAGAAGGAGACAGTTCTGTGAAAGGCCGGGAGCCACCGTCACACGGATGGGTTGTTGTCACGCACACGCATGCGCGCAAATGTGCACATGGGTAAGTCAGGGCAGATGGCTCTATTGGAGTTGCTCTGGCAACACGGGGAAGTCTCCTCTGTAGGTGTCCCTTTGAAGAGCATCCCGTGAGCTCTGAACACAGGCCTGAGCTGCCTGCCTGGGGCCTGCAGCAGAGCCCGGTCCTCTCAGTGAAGGACAGGTGACCCCTGATTGGTCTCAGGCCCCACGCAGCCAGAGGTAGGGACCCATGAGCGCTGCTCTGTCTCTGAGAATCATGCGGGTTGACTCTCCATGCACTTTCCATTCTGATTAGAAGCCAGAGGTTTGAGCTGACCATGTGAAATGCTACTACCGACTCAACTGCTGTCATCACAGGAAGGAGGACTCTGCCTGGGCTTGGCACACTTTGGAAAAGGCCAGAGAGGAAATATTTTTGGCTCTTCAGGCCACACAGTCCCTAATCAGACTGTGAAAGCAGTCACAGACAATTCCTAAACAAATGTGTGACTGTGTTTATTAAGCTTTATTGTGGACACGGATGTTGCAATTTCATATAATTTGCAGGGGTCGTGAGATCTTCTTCTAATTTTTTCCAACCGTTTAACAATGTGGTGACCATTTTGAGCTCCTGAACCACTGGAGAGTGGGCGGGTGGAGGGGCAAGAGGGGGTGGGTTTCAGCCGGTAGGTGTCCTGCAGGTGGCCCTCATCACCCCTCTCCCCAGGGATCAGCTGAGGGCAAAATATGAAGTCACAATGACATCAGTTGCAGAGGAAGCAGAGTGGGTAAACACAGAGACAGCAGGGCCAGGGGGTCAAAGCCCACGCACGCCGTGGCCTGGACTTGTGCCCAGAGCTGACGTTGTCACTCAGTCACTCAGAGAGTCAGCTGCTCTGACCCCGCCCAAGATCTTCAGCATCACCCTTTCCCTTTCCCGAAGCCGTTTGCAAAACACACGTACTGATTCCCTGAAGGCCTGCAGTGGACCTTTGCACCAGAAAGTTAAACCAGAAATGACATAGGCTAGTCACTCTCTCCCAGGAGGGGAAGCTGCTCTGAGCACACACTCTGGGCCTTGATGCAGCTGGCATCCCAGCCCTGATGACACAGTGGGAACAAAGGCCCAGAGAGACTCCTGCACCATCCTCGGACCAGGGCTCGACGAGCATGGATGCTTCTGGTCTGGAAGAAACACACCCTTAGATTAGATTTAATCTAATCTGGGATTTTAATTTTAATTAGATTTAATTTCTCTATGCCTGTTTTCTCGGATACAAAATGCCAATGAAATATCTACAGCCCTCGTGGGTCGTTGTGGGGATCGGGACTAACACAGAAAAAAATAAAACCCCAGCCGAGCCTCAGAGAGCCTCTCCCTCTCCTTCACCCTGCAGTCAAGGATGTGGGTTAATGAAACTGCTTCCTGTTGCATCTGTTCAGTAAAGACGAGACCAAAGGCAGCTGAAGGACTAGAACTGCATGCAGTGGGTTTAGGACGGTGCCTGGGGATGCATGTGCTCTGCACAGGTCGGCTATGACCACTATAAAGATGACTAATGGGGTGCCTGTCTGGCTCAGTCGATTAACGGCCTGCCTTCGGCTCAGGTCATGATCTCTGGGTTCTGGGATCAAGCCCTGTGTTGGGCTCCCCGCCCAGCAGGGAGTCTGCTTGTCCCTCTCCTTCTGCTGTGCCCCCTGCTTGTGCTCTCCCTCTCAAAAAAAAAAAAAAAAATCTTTAAAAAGAAAAAGATGACAGACGTCTGACAGACCCCCTTCTTTACAACGGGAACAGTTGTTCTCAGCTCTGCCCAGGGCCAGCCCACACCAGGAGTAGTTTGGGGCCAGGACATGCGTGCCTGCAGAGAGGACACCTTGGCTGTAGTTCCTGAGTACCTGGGTAGTTGGGTGGGGGGAAGCATGGAATCAGGGAGTTCATGTGTTCTGCTGGAGAGGGTGCAAAACTGGAGATGGCTGGTGGGGGTGGCTGCGCGGCTATGTGAATGTGCTTAATGCCACTGAATTGTGCCTTTAGAGATGGTGAACATGGTCAGTTTTAGGTTATGTATATTTTACCACAATAAAAAACAAGAAGGAAAATCAACTTGGGAGGAAAAAAAAAAATACCGTCTGGGAGCATTTCCAAGGTTATGCTTAGTTTTTCTTCCTAAGCCAGGAAACATGTAACTTGGCGTTTGATTTATTCTGTTCCCATCTTATCAGCACTTCCAAAGAAGTGAAAAACGGAATTGGAGTGCTCACAGCCTCTGAGTGAAGACAGGCAAGAGATTAAAGTGCCCAGCACCCGTCGCAGCCTGCCAAGCTACTTCCTGTCAGGACTGCCCCTGCCCGGTCCTGGGAGCAGGACAGGGCCAGCCCCTCAGGTCCCTGATCAGAGCACTGGGCTTGCAACTTTCACCCGGGGTCCTCATGGCCTCCCTCCAGTGCACGTTAGTTCAGATGGCAGCGCCCGCCCCCCCCCCCGCCGACTCAAAAGATGCTGTCTAAGCCGTGCTCCTGAGTGGCGTGTGACCCACATATTTTGCTGAGCCTGCACATCCGGGAGCTCTTGGTGGGGGCCCTTCGATGGCTACCCCAGACCGTGATGCTGGGCTGGGCAAGACCTGTGTGTGCACTGTACCCCCAGCACTGATTAGCACCTATCTGGCCCTGAGTGACCCCATCCCCAGGCTCTCACCCATGCTCCTCCCAGCAGGAGAGAAGAGCTTCTCACACAGAGGCCACGCAGCACTGTGATGGCCATGTGCATACAAACATTCCTCTGTGCCTGGCCCATCACACCAACCAGCAGCAGAATGCACAAATGGCCGTGATTGTCCAGGGCAGAGGGGACAGCAACACAGGCTGGACAGGGAGGCTGAGCAGCCCCAGCAGAGCCTTGGCGAACTGTTGTTTTGTTTTAATTAACATATAACGTATTATTTGTTTCAGCGGTACAGGTCTGTGATTCATCAGTCTTACACAATTCACAGCATTCACCATAGCACATACCCTCCCCAATGTCCATCCCCCTGCCACCCCATCCCTCTTACCCCCCTCCACTCCAGCAACCCTCAGTTTATTTCCTGAGATTAAGTCTCTTATGGTTTGTCTCCCTCTCTCGTTTCGTATTATTTCATTTTTCCCTCCCTTCCCCTATGATCCTCAGTCTTGTTTCTCAAATTCCTCATATCAGTGAGATCATAGGATAATTACCTTTCTCTGATTGACTTATTTTGCTTAGCATAATACCATCTAGTTCCATCCATGCCATTGCAAAGGGCAAGATTTCGGGGTTTTTTGATGGCTGTGTAATATTCCATTGTATATATACACCACATCTTCTTTATGCATTCATCTGTCAGTGAACATCTGGGCTCTTTCCATAGTTTGGCTATTGTAGATGTTGCTGCTATAAACATAGGGGTGCACGTGTCCCTTCGGATCACATTTGTGTCTTTGGGTTAAATACCCAGTAGTGCAATTGCTGGGTCATAGGGTAGCTCTATTTTCAACTTTTTGTGGAACCTCCATAACGTTTTCCAAAGTGGCTGCATCAGCTTGCATTGTTTTGTTTGTTTGTTTTGTTTTGTTTTGTTTAAATAAGTGAACTTGCAGGGATGCCTGTGTGGCTCAGTCGCTTAAGCATCTGCTTTTGGCTCAAGCCATGATCCCACGGTCCTGGGATTGAGTCCTGCATTGGGCTCCCTGCTCAGCAGAGACCCTGCTTCTCCCTCTCCCTCTGCCTGCTACTCTGCCCACTTGTGCTCTCTCTCTGTCAAATAAATAAACAAAATCCTTAAAAAATAAAATAAAATAAGTGAACTTGCTTTGGAATCGAGATATGGCAACATCTTTGCCCTAACAACCTGTGTGAGGGGAACATGCCCTGTGATCGCTGGATTCTGAAACCCACACACCCAATGGCCTGGGAATTTGGTTCTGGGGAGAGGCCCCCCCCGAAGCAAGCTGCTCACCTAGGCGGAGTTTCCTAAACCCAATGAACCTGCAGAAAACCAAGTGATGAGTAAGTATTTAGTTTTCTTTCTACTGCTCTTTGCGACAATCTGCCATTTGCGATCAACATTTCAGAGAACAAGTTAGGTAGTGTTAGAGAAAACAGGAAAAATAAACTCTGAGTCTTTATGTAAATATATACTCTGCCCAAATCTAAATTTAATCTATGAACTAGCACAAGACAAATGTAAAGGTCACTCAGAGTTCTCTGCTGCTACTCACACAGAAAATAATATCTCCATGTTGTACCAGTTGCTCCCATGCAATGCAAAACTTTGAACTGTTTATAAAATAATACAACAGACGCCCAATCACTCAAGAACATAGTTACTCTGCCCTTTGAAGCCTGCAGCTCAAGTATTACACAGGCAGGAAGTAAAAATCAGTGCTTTGATTTGTTTAAGATAAATTAAACACAAATGGCAACCATATTTCCTCTTATTCAGAGGAAGTTACAAAAGGTACAGAAGACCAAAAATACCAGGTGACTTTGAAATGAAGAGCCAGCAAAAAACCCCAAGTCCTTGCTGTTCGCTTACACTGGAAGACTTTTCATGCACAAATTTTAAAGGGTTATTGCCATTCAAAATAATTTGGAAGTAACTCTGGGTTTCTCTTAGTTTGAAGAGTAAATCATTCAAATAAGTGTGCTTCAACATTTTAGAATCAAGTTTTTGTTTTCTTTTTTTAAATTCAAACCTATTCTTCATTTTGTTGAGCCACTCTGCTGGGCCTGGCTGCTTCAAAACCCATCCTTGAAGGGAAACCATGTGAATTTGGTGCTAGAGCGAGAGTGCAGAAGGCAGAACACGGTGCCTTGGTTCAGTCTCCAAGAGCTGTTCTCCAGCAACACTGGGGCGGGGGGCATCTGCATTTGAGCAGAGAGAAACAGGCAGCTTGGAACAAGGGCCAGAAATCTGAGACCAGGATTCAATAACCCTTTCCCTACTCCACCTGGGGGAACAAGATGGATCCATTCATGCTGGGTGTGAACAGCATGACAAGGCTCTCCCAGACCCAGCCCTGGACCTGCCTGTACCAGGTGTGTGGTCTTGCTGTGTCATAAGAAGCAGGGACAAGGTGCAAACCTTCAGAAGCCTCCTGAGTCATTGTTTTCATCATCCCAAGAGCAGCAAGCATAGTATGGAATGACATGGGCTCAAAGCCTAGCGTCACTGTGCCACATGTGACTTCAGTACCCTCTTCTGCAGAATGGGGATAATTGTACCTACTTCAGAGAGGTGTGAGGGTGAAGTGATTCAATATTCATGAAGCTTTTAGAGTATTGTTTGGCACCTAGAAATCCCTCTGGATGGTAGCTGGTTTTCTTAAAGGCCACTAGTAATGAAAAGCCCGTGGCTGTTAGTTCTTCCATGCAGAGCAGAAGGTGACACCAGGTTTATGTGCAGCAGGCATTGTTCATACGCACACACTCACAGTGCTCAGACGGTTCCGCCTTTGCTCACCTATTTTCCCCTTCTTCATCTCTAGGGCATCTGCTTCTGCCCCCACTGCTCTGATCCTTCCTGTGCTTCTGGGCAGTGGTCCCCCCTTCCCATATGTTCATCATTAAATAAAGGCCTGTGTGTCTCTGCCTTGGGTGTCTCATGGTCCTGTCGCTGTCCTATCCCAGACTCAAAAAGCTATCCCTTGGCATTCTCCTCCATCTCCCTACCCACTTGGGGCAGTTCATGCCTTCCCAAAACTTTCACTTCCACCTCTAACTCAAGGACTCCCAGACTATGTCTCTGGAGCCCAGAAGCCCTCCCTGAGTTTCATCTATCCTTCTAAACTGCCCTTTAGATGACCTGCAAGGACTTTCAAACCAAAATGATCCATTCTCTGCTACTGACTTTATGCTTTGTCAAAAATCAATTGACCACATCTGTATTGGGCTACTTCTGGACTCTGTTTTCTGTTCCATTGGTGTGTGCCCATCCCTTGTGCAGTGCTGTCCAGTCTTAATGACTGGAGCTTTGTAGTAAGTCTTGAGATCAGATGGTGTGTGTCCTTGGAAAGACCCATGCAAACCCATGAAAGAGTTGTTGTTCTCCTCGGACATTGTCTTTCAGTGTGAATTTTAGAATTGGCCTGCCAATTTCTACAAAAAAGCCTGCTAAGATTTTGATTCGGACTGAGTTTAGTCTCTATACCAGTTTGGGAGAACAGAGCTTTCCAACCCACGAACACAATGTATCATTCCATTTATTCAAGGGTTTCTTTGATTTCTTTCACCAGTATTTTGTAGTTTGCAGCAAAAAGTTTTTGAACCTATGTTGTGGGATTTCTTCCTAAGTATTTCATGTTTTCTGGTGCCTTTGATTTATTTTTCTTGCCTTTGCACTTGCTAGGACCTGCAGTACAATGGTGAATAGAAGCAGTGAGGTCAGACATCCTTGCCTTGTTCCTGAGCGTGAGGAAAAGCATTTAGTCTTTCACCTTTAAACATGGGGCTAGCTGTAGGGGCTTCCTAGATGCTTTTACCAGATTAAGGAATATCTCTTTTAATCCTGGCTTGCTGAGTTTTTTTTTAAATCACAAATGGGGGGGCGCCTGGGTGACTCAGTGGGTTAAGCCTCTGCCTTCGGCTCAGGTCATGATCTCAGGGTCCTGGGATCGAGCCCTGCATCGGGCTCTCTGCTCCACAGGGAGCCTGCTTCTCCGTCTCTCTCTGCCTGCCTCTCTGCCTACTTGTGATCTCTCTCTGTCAAATAAATAAAATCTCTAAAAATAAATAAATAAAATAAAATCACAAATGAATGTTGAATTTTGTTAAATGCTGTTTCTAGATTGATTGAGATGATCATAAAATTTTCCTTCTTGAGTCTGTTGATATGAAGAATTATGTTGATTGACTTTCAAATGTTGAGCCAACCTTTTGTTCCTGGGATAAACTTTACTGACTGTGATGTATTATCATTTGTATACATGGCTGAGTTAAGACTTGATAACATCTTATTGAGGATTTCACATCTATGTTCACAAAGGACCTTGATCTATACTTTTCCTTTCTTCTTTTTTTTAAAGATTTTATTTATTTATTTGTGAGAGAGAGAGAGAGAGAGAGCACGCAAAAGCAGGCAGAGGCAGAGAGAAGCAGGATCCCCGCAGAGCAGGGAACCTGATGCAGGACTCGATCCCAGAACCCTGGGATCATCGCCTGAGCTGAAGGCAGCAGCTTAACCGAGCCACCCAGGCATCCCTCTTCTGTGTCTCTTTAGGCAGGCATTTAAGTCCCTTACGATTATTAGCTTGACCCTTTCAAGGCTTATTTTTAAGCTCTGCTGGGGAAGTTCAATGTACACTCACTCTAGGGCTTGTGTAGCCCACTACTAAGGTGGAACCCTTTGGGAATCTCTACAGTGTGTCTGTGGGTCACTGAGAGTTGTCCACTGTGGCTGAGCTCCTGGGATTGGCCTCCTCACAGCTCTCTGGCATTTGCTCTTGGTCCATCTCCACGGCATCTCCCATGGCTCTGTAACTCACAAATGCTCAGGGCACCCTGTGAGGATTTCTGGAGCTCCATCCCTGAAGAATTCCTTTCTCTCCAGGACTCTGTCCCACAAATAACAACTAAGTCCCTACACTCCTGTCTCTGATCTTCAAGGCAGCTAAGCCACCAGACACTACATACTGATGTCCTTGTTTCCCAAGCTGTGGTCCATGAAGTAGCCCCAGGCAGAAATCCAGGGCAATGTTAGCACTTACCTTTCTTCGTTTTCTTTCCTCAGGGATCACAGCTCTGTGCTACCTGCTGTTCAATGTCCGAAAATATTTGATTCATGAATTTTGTCAAGGTTTCCAGTTGCTTTGGGTGGCAGAATACATGTACTGCAGTTACCCCCTCCTGTTGACTTGACTTCAGTATGGCCCCCAACAGGACAGCCCAGTCATTCACCTGTGCTTGATCAGCCTCGTGGCAGACACTGCCCCAGAGAGCCATGTGTCCAGCCCTGAGAGTGGTTCTCACTAAAAGGGTGCTGTCTTTCCAAAATGCCGCCCCATTGGGGAGGCCTCTTTTGCTGGTGGCTCTCTAAAAGTCTGATATAAGCGAGATGAAGGAGAGTGGCAACACCCAGGCTCAAATTCTGTGACCTGACCTACTCAGAAAAGTTCCAGGGGCTCCTGGGTGGCTCAGTTGGTTGGGAGTCCAACTCTTGATCTCAGCTCACTCAGGTTTTGATCCCAGGGTCATGAGTTCAAGCCCCACCTTGGGTTCCATGGTGGGCATGGAACCTACTTTAAAAATAAATAAATAAAAATAAAAAATAAAAGCTCCAAAGAATAAATTATTTGAATTATTATTCACAATAAATAGTGAATGGTTTTCACTATTCAGAACAGATGTCAATAGAATCATGTCAGTCATTTGAATGCAACTGAGTCTAGGGGTCATTTTATTATAGTTTTAACAATTTAAATCTTAAGCCTAATTTTTTTACACACTGTATAAAACCAAGGATAGGTAAATAAAATTTGTTATCATGGAAGATTGGGGAAGACTGAATGCCAATTGTAGAGGAATGTCTAAATAAATGATATATTAACCCAACAGATTATCATACAGCTATTAAAAATAAATAAAGTGACATGAAAACATTTGTTTATGAGCAAAGCTGAGCAGAGAGCACCTAAATTTTCCACATATGGTGATTACAACAATGTAAAATATGGGTCAATAAGAGAAAAGACTAGAAGAAAGTCTGGAGAGATGAAGGCAGCTATTTTGCTATGATGGGGGGAATATGAGTGACACAACCTTTTTTCATTCTTTTCAGGTGCTGTAATAAACTCTATTAAAAAGGTTTTAGAAAAACTACTTAATGTCTAGTCTTCAGCCCTATTCAAACTTAACAATCATAATAGGAAAGAACCAGGAAGTGACCCACCGTTCTTCACAAGGGTGAGAGCAAAGCCCTTCTTGGCAGACTTCCTGTGTACCCAGTGGGGCAAAGCCTGTGTTGCCCATGGCTTCAGGGGGAGCTGAATGCACAGCAGATGCATTAGGAGTGAAGAGTTGCAAAAGTATTGGTCAGACCCCCCACAACATAACACACATATCTTCTCCTTGTAAATGCCAATTTTTTTAAAGTGAAAATTTACACAGCTATGGAGTTGGAAGTTTGTCATTTGAAGGCTACAGATCTTCACTGTAGACAAGCCTGTAGGAATAGCAGTAACAGTTGGGTGATGGCACCAAGTCACATAGAGCATTCACGCTGGGCCACTCTCTTGTTCAAGAGATCTTGAGAGAATATGTCTATATTGTGACCACAGTCACCAAATTGCTGAAAAGAATCCTGAGGAAAAACCAGGTGTGTGAACACCATGCTTGGGTCACGGTCAGGGACACCTGCAGCATCATCTTGGGCTTGCTCTTGCTATTGAGGTGATTCCATCAGGCTCTTTGCACACACCTGACATGCATGAGAAGCAATGCACTTTGCTTTCTGCTCTGCTTCCTAAAGCATGTGTGAAAAGAGAAGGGCAGGAGCCAGGACCACTCAGCCTCTGTGAGCCTCCCCTTCCTGCTGCATGAAAGGAAGGGATGTGCTGCCACTCCTCTGCGCTACGTGGCCCCTTCCATGAGGTCTGTTCATTGTGCACATCTCCAGGGGTTCGTCTGACTCAACTCCAGCTTCCGGCCCCTGGCCCACTCTGCTGCCCTAGGAGACCAAGGGAAGGGGTGTGGATTGCAAAGTTTGCAGATTTCAGGCAGTCTGATCCTCACTAGTAGTGACGGTGGCGATGATACCTGCTAGCATTTATTATAGCACTCATGTTTGCAAGACCTAAGTCATTTACATACATTTGTTCATTTAAATTTCACAACCACAGTAGAATAATATCATGTTCTGCATTTTAGAATTGGGGAAACTGATGCACAGAGTGCTTAAGTTTACTGAAATTGTTTTTCACCCAATCAGAAATTTTGGAGAGATTGGAACCCTCCTGGACTACTGGTGGGAATGTAAAATATTTCAACCGCTGTGGAAAATAGCTTGGTGGTTCCTCAAAAAGCCAAACACAGAATTTACCACATGACACATCAATTCTGCTCCTAGGTGTACATGCGAAAGAACTGAAAGTAAGGACTCAAACAAATGCTTGTACCCCAATATTCATAGCAGCATTATTTGCAATAACCAAAAGGTGGAAATAACTAAAGTGTCCATCAGTAGATACATGGATTAACAAAATAGATCTCAAAGATAAATCTAATGCCCAGTGTCACAAATTTGATCACAAGTGTTCGCCTGGGGCTGTGAATGTGGCGGCTGAGGGACACTGGGGCACTGGGAAACTTTCTAAGGTAATGGGAATGTTGCAGATTTTGATGGTGTTGGTGGTTACAATGACCAGTTCATTGAAAACAAATGCATTTTATTGTATGTGAATTGTACTTCAATAAATCTGATCTGAAATTGTTTTAAAAATCAGAAATTTAGGTAAATGTATGCTTTTCCTTTGGAGCAGGGATTATCCTCGAGAAGGTCATGGACTTAAACTAGTCACAAAGATTTAAAGTCACATGCATTTCTACTTCCTGAACCTATTACTTGATGAGTTTCAGGTTTAAAAAACACATATATGTGGTTCTAAATCTGTGAGCTTTGCCTTACATCTCATTCACTAAAGTAAGTTCAATCATATTCTTGAAGTTACCAAAATTTCATTTCTTGGATAATGGTTATTTTAGATTTTACCAAGTGACCATACACTGGGATTACTGCATTGTAGCCAGCAATGTAAGGGGACAAATGCAGCATCTTGCTTTAAGATGCACACAGCCTCTGCTTATATGAACACTCTTATGTTTAACACTCATCTTCAAACACATTGGAATTTTGCTCTGACTTGTGTGTGTTTCAGAAAGTGTGGATGGGAGCCACAAAGCGTTGGCTAGGGCCACAGAGCCTGTTGGTGGCAGTGCCAGGATACACACTGCCCCTGGCTCTCAGGGGCACAGGAGGCCACTCCTGGGAAGACTCCCCTTCATCACTCAGACTAGAAGTCTAGGACTGCACTACCCAGCCCTTTGGTTTTCTTAATACTATTTCCAGGTCATTTATTTGCCATTCCCAGTCTGAATGGCACCTTTTTTAGTGTGATCAATTATAGATTGATCACAAGTTTTGGTTTCTGTTAAGAAACAGATGCACATGATGAAAAATTCAAGTGGGCAACTGTGGGTCTTTACAAGATTGTGTGCACTGGCTGACACTGACAAGTGCATGGATAAATAGATCCTTTAAAAACTGTAGCAATCCTTATGTACCATTCTACTTCTCCATTCTTTTTTTGATATAAACTGTGGTTATTTTAGAAAATTCAGGTGGGGGGCACCTGGGTGACTCAGTCAGTTATGTGTCTGCCTTTGGCTCAGGTCATGATCCCAGGATACTGGGATCAAGCCCCACATCAGGCTCTCTGCTCAATGGGGAGCCTGCTTCTCCTTCTCCCTCTGCCTGCTGCTCTGCCTACTTGTGATCTCTCCATCAAATAAATAAAATATTTAAAAAAAAATACAGGGTATACTGCACATCAGTTTTTGTTGTTGTTGTTTTTTAAGATTTTATTTATTTATTTATTTGACAGACAGAGATCACAAGTAGGCAGAGAGGCAGAGAAGCAGTTTCCCTGCTGAGCAGAGAGCCCGATGTGGGGCTCGATCCCAGCACCCTGGGATCATGACCTGAGCTGAAGGCAGAGGCCTTAACCCACTGAGCCAGCCAGGTGCCCCCATGTTTCTGTACAAAGAAAGGTGGAATGCAGGAAACAGTTAGGAATTCATCTTTAACATTGTGTCACAGGAAAAGTTCTCTAACTAGTCAGGCCATAGATCCTTTTCCTCTACTCTGCCTCAAAGAGCCGTTTAGAAAAAGGAGGTCTGTTCCTACTGTGGGTATATGAACCACTGTATTCCTTAGACTGAAGAGTCTAGTGCTGCAAAGAAGTAGGAAGCCAATACCATGCTGGTGGCTTTGTGTAGGTATACTACCATATTTCATCAACTCTGTGGCACATCTCTACAGAAGGAAACATGGTGCCCATTACCCCAGTCACGCCTTTCACCAAAGCACATTATGATCTCAGAAATGTTCACATGGATGTCTAATGCTACCTCATTATCACTTTAATTTGCATTTCTCTTATAACTAGAGATATTAAACATCTTTTCATGTGCTCATTGGCCACTGGTGTATCTTCTGTAAAACATCTGCTCAAATCTTTTAATTCATAATGAAGTTTCATTTGTTTTCTGACTTTTGGGTTGCAAGTTCCTTACGTATTCTGCCTAAAAGCCTTTTGTCAAATATACAGTTTTGGGCCCATCTTTTCCTTAGGAGTGCTTTTAAAAGAAGTTTTTCATTTTGATAAATTTCAACTAATCATTTGTTTTTCCTTTATGGTTTACGCTTTTTCATTTCCTAAGAAATCTGCCAAGGTGGCAAATATCTTCTTCCATGTGATCTTCTTCAAGTTTTTCAATGTTAACTTTTACATTTAGGTTTACAATCCATTTCAGGTTAATTTTTGTATATTTTATCAGATAAGGATCAAGGTTCATTTCTTCCCATGTGGATACCCAACAGTCCCAGCACAAATTGTTAGGAAAAAACTATCCTTTCCCCCATTGAATTCCTTTGGCAACTTTGTCAAAATCAATTGACTATATATCTGTGCATTTATTTCTGGACTCTCTTCTGTTTCACTGATGTATAGGTCTACGTTTATGCTGTACCAACTGCCTTGATGATTATAACTTTGCAGTGAGTTTTGAAATAAGATAGTGTAAGTTGTACAACTTTGTTTTTAATTTTCAAAATTGCTTCTATTTAAAAAATTTGGTTTCAGTTCTTTGCATTTCCATATACATTTTAAGATTTTATTTATTTATTTGACAGACAGAGATCACAAGTAGGTAGGGAGGCAGGCAGAGAGAGAGGGGGAAGCAGGCTCTCTGCTGAGCAGAGAGCCTGATGCAGGGCTCGATCCCAGGACCCTGCGATTTGACCTGAGCCGAAGACAGAGGCTTAACCCATTGAGCCACCCAGGAGCCTCCATATACATTTTAGAATGAACTTAACATTCTTTACATAAAAGCTGCTGGGATTTTTATTTTGGATTGCACTGAATCTATAGATTAATATGAGGGATTTGGAAATTTAACAATATTAAGTCTTCTGATTCATGAACTTGGCATATATTTCCATTTATTTATTTTTAAATTTCTCTCAGCAATGTTTTATAATTTGTAGTGTACCTCTCTTATATACATTGTTATATTTCTCCCTAAATGTTTTGTGGGTTTTGATGGTATTGTAAATGGCATTTCTTAAAATTTCAAACTTCAATTGCTTATTGCCAGCATTTGAAGAAACTTACTGATTCTTAGATGTTAATTCTGTATCCTGTGATTATGCTATATTTACTTATTAGTTCTAGTAGATTTTTTGGTAGAGTCCCTAGAGTTTTCATGGTACCCAATCATGTCCTATTTAAGATGGACATGTTGTCTGTGAATAAATATATTTTCACTTCTTTCCAGTTTACATGACTTTCTTTTTCTTGCCTTATTTAGCTGGCTAGGATTGCCATTAAAATGTTGAATAAAATAGCAAGAAAAGACATCCTTGTCTTGTTACTGACTTCAGGAGGAAGTGCTCCTTCTGTCCTATGATATTAGCTCTAGGTTTTTAGCATGTGCCCTGTATAAGGTTATGGAAATTCTTTTCACTTCTTAGTTTGCTGAGACATTTTGTTTTGTTTTGAATTATGAACAGGTATTGGGTTCTGTCAATGCCCTTTCTTTTCTTTTCTTTTCTTTTTTGCCAACTATTGAGATGATCACTTTTTTTGGGGTCTGTTAATATTGTAAATTATGTTGATTTTTAAATGTTAAGTCAGTCTTGCATTACTGGGATAAACTCTACTTGTCCATGGTTTATTGTCTTTTTTATGTGTTGCTGGACTCAGTTGGCTTATATTTTGAAAGAATTTTAATGCCTATTTACTGAGAGATACCAGCCTGTAGATTTCTTCCAATATCTTTATCAGTTCTTGGCATTAGGGTGATACTGGCTTCATAGGATGAGTTGAGAAATATTCCCTCCTCCTTTGTTCTCTCAAAGATTTTGTGTAAGATTGGCACTATTTCTTCCATAAATGTTGGGTAAACCTTACTATTGAAGCCACATGGGTTTGGAGTTTTCTTTGTGGGAAGGTTTTTAAAATACAAATTTAATTTCCTTAGTTCATGTAGGGCTACTCAGATTATCTCTTTCCTCTTGAGTCCATTTTGGTAATTGGAGTATTTAAGGTAGTTTATTTTATCCAAGTTTTTGTATAGGTTGTTTATAATGTTCTCCTATTTCCCTTTTAATGTTTGTGGCATCTTTTTTTCCTGTGTCATTGCCTATACTGGTAACTTGTGTTTCTTTTTTCTTGATCAATCTAACTAGAGCTTTATCAGTTGTATTGTTCTTTTAAAGAACCAGCTATTGATTTCTTGATTTTTACCTACTGTTTGTCTGTTTTGTTTCATTGATTTTGGTTCTTTACTATTTTCTTCTATTTGGGGTTTAATTTGCTCTTTCTCTTTCTCTCTCTTTTTAAGCTTCTTAAAATGTGAGGCTTAGATCATGGTTCCTAAGACCTTTCTTTCTGGGGTGCCTGGGTGGCTCAGTGGGTTAAAGTCTCTGCCTTCAGCTAAGGTCATATTGGGCTCTCAGCTCAGTGGGGAGCCTGCTTCCCCCCCCTCTCTCTGCTTGCCTCTTTGCCTACTTGTGATGTCTGTCAAATAAATAAATAAAATCTTTAAAAAAAAAAAGACCTTTCTTTCTAAGCAATACAAAAGTTTAAAGATAAGTTTCCCTCTAAATACTGCTTTAGCTGCACAAATTTTATGTTTTCATCATCATTGAACTCAAAATATCTTCAAATTTACTTTGTGACTTCTTTAACTTATGGGTTATTTGAAAATGTATTAATTTATAGATATTTAGGGTTTGATGTCCTTCTGTTATTGATCTCTAATTTTTGTTGTGGTCAGAGAACATACTATGCCAATTAGGTCAAACAATTTGATATGGTTGCTCAGGTATTCTGTATTCTGTATCCTGTATCCTTAAACTGGTTTTCTCCCTACTTGTTCTTTCATTTACTGAAAGTGTTGAAATCTAACCACAAGTGTGCACTTATCTACTCATCCTTTTAGATTTGTCAGTTTTTGCTTCATGTATTTTGAAGCTCTGTACTGGGTAGAATAATTATGTCTTCTTGGTGAGTTGATCCCTTTATCAGTATGAAATCTCTCTCTTCTCTAGAAAGCGTCCTTGATCTGAAATTTACTTTGTCAGATATTAATATAGCCACTCCAGTATTCCTACAATTCACATCTGCATGACCTTACTCCATCACTTTACCTTTTTCAGTATTTTTTAAAGTGTAAAGTCCAGTAGCATTAAGTATATATATATATTCACGCTGTTGGACAACTGTCACCACTGTCCATATCCAGAAGTTTTCATCTTCCCAAACTGAAACTCTGTACCCTTTAAATAGTAAATCCCCATCACCTCTTCCCCCAGCCCCTGGCAACCACCATTCCACTTCTGTCTCTATGAATTTGATTACTCTAGTTCACTTAGCATAATGCCTTCAAGTTTCAACCATGTTGCAGCATGTGTCAGAATTTCCTTCGTTTTTTATGGCTGAATTCCATCATATGTATAAACCACATTTTGTTCATTCATTCATCTGCTGATGGATATTTGGGTTGTTTCCACCTTTTGGCTATTGTAAATGATGCTGCTATTAACGTGTGTATGAGTATCTATTTGAGTCCAGCTTTCAATTCTTTTCAGTACATGCCTAAGGGTGGAATGGTTGGGTCATATGGTAATCCTATGTCTAAATTTTCAAGGAACTGCAAACTGTTTTCCACTGCTGCACCGCATTACATTTCCACCAGCAATGCACAAGGGTTCCAATTTCTCCACATCTTCTGACCACTTGTTATTCTTGGTTATGATAGTAGCCATTCTAAAGGGGTGTGAGGTGATACCTCATCACAGTTTTGATTTGCATTTCCCTAGTGACTAGTGATATTGAGTATTTTCCAGGTGCTTATTGGCGACTTGTAGGTCTTCTTCGGAGGGATGCCTTTCCAATTACTTTATCTATTTTTCAATCGGGTTGCTTGTTTTTTTGTTGTTGGGTAACATTTTGTTTTGTTTTTTTCTAACATTTTATCTAGGTTTTGCTGACTGAGAGATTTTTTATTTTGAGCATCAGAATCTGAAAGAAAAAAATGATGTCATATTTAAAGCCACATTTTTTCTTCCATTCAGCACACTTTTGAACAATTATTGACATTCCACTGAAGTGACTCAATGTGTAGAAATACGAGTTACATTCCACTCCATCATTCATGTAAGAATCCACATCTAGCAATGTGGCAGAATACAAGTTGTACACAACCTAAAAACAAAGTCTGTTTCTTCCTATCCTACCAGAACATTAACATTCCTCAAATTAATGATATTCAAGACTTTGACCGCACTTTCTTATAAATATGTGGCACCAACTCTCATAGTAAATGAACAGTTATCAGATCAAGCTACCGCTCTTCCTCTCTGTTTCAAAACCATGAAAGGAAGTGGAAAAGAGGAAAACTCCTCAGAGTGTCTGAGCTGGTGATGGTGTCCCTGACCAGCACAGGAAGGAAATGACCATGGGGACACCTGTGCAGTGGCTAGAGCCAGGCTTGATTCTTTTGGATGTCATACAAACAGCACACACACCCACTCAGCGTGGGTCACACAGCAAGCTGGGCTCCACCCCACTTGGCCTGCAGAATATGGGAATTAGCAGTTCATCTCTCCCTTAGGCTTTTCTTTTAGAAGCCTCATTTTGGATACAAACTGAAATACTTAAGGATGGCATATCTGTGGTTTGCTTCTAATTAATCCAGGGGTGAGGACAGGGGGCTGGATGAAACAGGATGGGTATGAACTGGGACCTGTTAGGGCTGGGGCTGGGTCATGGGCAGTCAATATGCTATTCGGCCTGTGGATACATTTACATTTTTCTGTAACAAAGTTGTTTTAAAAAAAGAAGCTTCCTCTCTTTTTTCCTCCTTGGAGGAAATATCAAAATATTTTTAAATATCCAGAAGTTAATAATGCTCTCTAGATAAAAACTAAATAGTGATCATCTCAGCAGAAATGACTCAACCCTAATCTAGCTTAACTCAGCCAGATGTCTTACAAATGAACTCTCTATATTTGTTCACTTGATGTGCATTTCTTGGAAAACTACACTGTACCAGGTCCTCTTCTGTCACTGAAGAGCAGCGGGGAGCAGGTGTCCTATGGGTGGTGGGTAGTGGGGAGCACAAAATGTAGGCAGAGTTGAAAGCAGGGCTGAGTGAGGGTGGTCCCTGGTGGCTAGGTGTTCTGTGAGGCCACAGTGTGGCCGGGCCAGCCTGGGCTGGGTGGGTGAAATTGCAGGCCCTGGACAGACTGTGGCTTGCATCTAAGAGACATGGACATCTGCCTTTACACAGGCCTGACTAATCACTAACTACATCCTAACCACAGTTTATTATTTTCCCAAGGGATAAAGAGGGACTCGACCCAACTGGGACCTTGGAGCTCTAGGTAGAAGACAGGACAAATCTAGCTCTGGCCCTCTCCATATATAGCCTGGTAGCCAATAGATGCCAAGCAACCAATCCAAGGAAGGCAATGACACAGGCCATCCTTGGGGTACTCCTACACAGGTTCATACCCTCTGAGAAGCTCCAGGGGGCAGAGGCTGATTCTCAGGGCCCCATTTCTCCTGGACTCTAGTAACGTCAGAACAGCCAAATGCATGAAGGAGCTAAACAGTCCTCTTGATGACAGAAACCTGAGGCCCAGTGAGACCAGGGACTCTTCCAATGGGGCCCTGACTTTCCACACTCATTCTAGAGCTGTTCACTTCTTCCACTAGATACTTACTGTGTACCTACTGATCACTAGGCCCTGTGCTAGGAACTGAGAAAGGAGCAGTGAGTGGGGGACAGGGCTCATTCCAGATAGCAGGGAGAAGTGAGTGGGGGACAGGGCCCATTCCAGATAGCAGGGAGAGTCCATGCAAAGGCCCTAAGGCAGGAATACACTAGTTTTCTGGAGATAAAGAGGCCAGTAGGTGTGGAGGAGCGGCAGGTCACATAGGCTATGGTCACTATCACTGTGGAGGCCACAGAAGGTGGTGTGTGCAGAGGCAGCAAGATCTGTACAGTTATGTCTTTATATGTTTTATCTTGAATACAACTGGAGAGAAAGGCCTTGGACAACAGATCTATCTGACCCTGCTCATATTTCCAACAGGGCTTCCCAAGCACTGCACCTGACATGTCAGGGAATCAGGGTTCTCAGTACATTCTAAAGCCAATTACCAAAACTAAGGTGACTGGGGACTTCCAAGCACATTAAATAGGTTTCTTCAAGGTGTTAAGAAGAAAGTGCCTGAAATAAACTAATTCACCCTAAGATGTGAGTGAATGAAAATGAATGTCAAACCCTCCAGAAAAGCTTAAGAGAGCAAAACATAATCAAGAAAATCTCTTGAATCCTGATCTCCCTTCTGTGGAACCAACAAACACAACACCCCACACTAAGAAGCTTCTAGCAATGACTCACACCCTCCTGAAATCAAACGACACAACCTGCATCTGATCAGAATGAACTGACCAGGGCCCCACAGCACCAAGCCCTGGGAGCATTCCTGAGAACCGCGTTCTAAATTTTCAAACTGAACACCTTTATGACATGTGGATGGTCCCTCTTTTCCCCACTGGTCACCTGGAAAACTCAACCAACAGCACAAGCAGGGGTGAAGCCTGTGACAGCAATGTAGAAGGGTCCTGAGATGCTCACCCACGAAGGTGAAGTTAGGTGAAGTCTGACCTGGGAGGCCTTCTGGGCCCGATACCTACCATCCCATCATCCAAAAGCTGCTGTAGAAGCAGAGACCAGGGCTCTATCCTCGGCATGAGCCCCTGAGCAGGTTGCCTTATCCCATGGGTACACTGCAGGGGATGCTCTGTAGTGCATCAGGTCCTCTTGGTCCCCAAATTTAAGGGACCAAGAACAGAGTTGTCCATGAAGCTTCAGAGGAGAGCAAGCAGGGCCTCGTGACAGCTGACCCAGGGTGCTGGACACAGAAGAAGGGGAATTTCTCAGACTGCTGTTAAGTTAGGTGCATCCTTAGACTCTAACTTAACAGTTAATTATTTACTTAATTGTTCCTCTGTTGAAGGACACTTAGGTTGTCTATAGATTTCCTGCTATTAAAAACAGTGCTGCAGTGAAGGTCTTTGAGGGCATGTATTCATTTGTATGCATTTGGGAGTATTTTGGTAGGCTGGAATCCTCCAGGTAGAATCACTAGGTCAAAGAGCATGCACACTACAGAGTTTTAATTCTTAACAGAATTAATATCTGTATCACATAAGATAAAGAACTGTTACAGCTCACTAAAAAAAGGAAAGTAACTCCAAAGAAAAATAGGTGAAAGATATGTTTCTAATAAAAATTGACTGCAGTCAGTGAACATTTTGAAAGATGCTTCAATTTCCAAGTAATAGATGGAATGTAAATGGAAGTATCAATAAAATGAGCTTTTTCACCCAACAGACTAGGAAAGTACTCAGAAAGGTAAAATCCAACACTGATTAAAGTACATGTGTGTTGGGGTGTGGAGGGGAACAGGCCTGCTGGGGCGATCAGGCAACATCTGTTAAAACTCTGTAATGTGCATGCTCTTTGACCCAGTGATTCTACCTGGAGGATTCCAGCCTACCAAAATACTCCCAAATACATACAAATGAATACATGCCCTCAAAGACCTTCACTGCAGCACTGTTTTTAATAGCAGGAAATCTATAGACAACCTAAGTGTCCTTCAACAGAGGAACAATTAAGTAAATAATGATGCATCTGTATAATAAGATACCACACAGGCATAAGAGAAAAAGTGGAAGGAATATGTCAACAGCAATGCCTTCTAGAAGACAGCGTCTTAGGAGACCATAATACAGAAAAATCAGGAAAAAAAACTTCAAAGCAAACAAGCTGCTGATGGGTAAATAGGTAAAATAAAGGTAAAATAGGAAGCCATGTGTGCCCAGACATATGTACAATGTATAACTGTACAGGGTCTGTAAGGGTATGTATCTGGAGGCACTTCCTGTGGTTTAACATTTTCATGACAAGGAGGGGAAAATACCCAAGCTGGGCTGGAGTTGGCCACTTCTGTCCTGTCCTGGTTTCCTGCCACTGGGGCCTCTTCCCAAGCAGCTTTGGCTCCCAGGACCACGCACACGGAGGAGTCACCAGCTTCTTCCCTCTGCCACATCTGGGCCCTGAATTCCAACTCCATGTGACCAACTGCCTTAGCAATATCTCCTTCCACCGACACCAGACCAAATGCAGGACTTCTCCTCACGTCAGGTCTTCTCTTCTGGTGTCCCATCTCAGCACATGACAGGCTGCCACCATCACAATGACCCTCCCCCTCCCTGACCCGCATCAGCTTAGACTCTAGCTGGTAGGACACACCTTTGTCCCTCCCTCCACCTCCACCATAGACAGCCTCAGTGTCTCACCTGCTCGTCAGATCCTGCCTTCCACTCGCCCTCTGTGTTGCAGCCAAAATGGCGTCTGAGAAGGGGAGGTGGAGCCACAGCTGTGGAGCTTCAGCTCTTCACTGGCTATCCGTCACTCCCAGGACCAAGGGCAATTCCTTAAGCAGGCCAAGAAACATGCCCCGGCCTACCTCCCAGCCACAACTCCCTCCTTCTGGGCTCCATCATCCTGACTTGCCTCACATCCCCGGCCAGTCCCACCTTCTAGAACTTCTTCTCCCTTTCTCCTTGGCATTCGACTGGTTCCTAGTCATGCTTCAGACCTCGGTTTGGTCGATCCTTCTGTGAAGGAATCCTCCCTCCCCTTAGCGGTTTCCACTATTCAAGGTTTTCCTAATACCCCCATCTCTGTGCTTCAAAGAATGCCTCTCTGTTTGCTATTCAGTATTTGTGTGCTGTTAGATTCAAATCTGTCCCTCATCGGCTTTGAGCACCACAAAAGCAAGGAATTCTCACTGTACCCAAACATCCAGCACAGCATTTGCACCAAAACCAGGGTGCAATGAGTACTGTATGGACCAAACATCTACACAAATGTCTGCATACTGCACATGTTTTTCAACTTGGAACTTTCAAATACCTACAAAAGCAGAGAGAAGAGTATAGGAATCACCATGTGGCCACCATTCAGCTTTGCTAATCATCAACGTGCTGCCACTTCCCTCTCCACTCCTCACACCTTTTTGCTTCTTGTCTCCTTTTTCTTGTCCTATTCACAAAACATTGACACTTTCACCCATGCTCCTGCATGTAGAGCAGCCCCGTTTACCTGCTTGGGGCACACATGGTGAGCGGCCTCCCCAAGGTACGATGGGAGTACCACGCAGGGCTGTTTGCTTCCCACACGCTCAGTTTCTCAAGCAGCAGATGCCGGACCCCTCGGAAGGGCCGACTCGTACCTCAAGTGGAAAAGTTATTTGGCTGTAAGCCGAGTATCTCCCAGTGCGCTGTCACACCCCTTCCCGGCCCGAACAAACACAAAGAGACGCGTCCCATCGAGTCACCTACTTGGCTGAACTGTGCACCTGGTCGCCCTCGGAGAAGCTTCCTTCACGGGTATTTTTCTTCCCCACACAAAGCATGCCTACGAAGTAAACGGAGAATGACAAAAACAGGAAAGTCCGATCTCACCGAGAATGAGGAGCCAAGGCCTGCCTGATAATGGGGCCCAAACTCCTAACGCAGATCCCAAAGAAAACAAACGATGCCATGGTTTCTGCGTCTACTTCCAAGCTAAGAAATACACTGGGGAGAAGAAATCACGGTTTGACAGATAGGAACTGCTAGCACTTACTGATCATATAATGAACAGGGACAAATATGTTTATCCTCAACGGTCACAAATAATTTCACAGCTGTTAGTTTTGGAAGCTGTCACTTCGGAGGCAGTACGGGCTCATGGCACACACCTTCATCATCATCAGCTCTGGCGAAAATCCCACATGCCAAAGGCATGTCATTCTTTGAAAGAAAAAGAGGCCTAAATAACAAAAATTTTTAAAAAGATTTTATTTATTTGAGAGAGATCATGAATGGGAGAGGGGCAGAGGGGCAGAGCGATGCAGACTCTCCACTGGGTGGGACCTGCTGCTGGGCTCCATCCCAGGACCACAGGATCATGATCTGAGCCGAAGGCAGGAGCTTAACTGAGCCACCCAGGTGAGGCAGTAACAAGATTTTTTTAATAGTCAATATTTAAAAGCACGTGAAAGTGGTTTTAAGTGGTTTTTTAAGTCCAGTAATAAATTCAGAGTTGTGGCCTGCCTGGGTGGCTCAGTCGGTTAAGCATCTACCTTCAGCTCGGGTCATGATCTCAGGATCCTGGAAGCGAGTCCCACATGGGCTCCCTGCTCAGTGGGGAGCTTGCTTCTCCCTCTCCCTCTGCCTGCTGCTCCCCCTGCTAGTGCTCTCTCTCTATCTGCGTCAAATAAATAAATAAAATCTTTTTAAAATACTAAAAATAGGGGGTGCCTGGGTGGCTCAGCTGGTTAAGGGTCTGCCTTCAGCTCAGGTCATGATCTTGGAGTCCCAGGATCGAGTCCCACATCAGGCTCCCTGCTCGCCGGGGAGTCTGTTTCTCCCTCTGACTTTCCCCCTCTTATACTCTTTCTCTCTCTCTCTTTCATTCTCTCCCTCTCAAATAAAGTCTTCAAAAAAATAAATAAATAAAAATAAATTCAGAGATGTATTAGCACCAACACTTTAACCACTTACCAATCCAGATTACATGGCTGCATCCCATTGAATCTGTTGGCCAGATATATTGAGCAGGACACTATCCAGAACACTGCAAAGCCCAGTTTAACAGCATCTGTGCTTCTCCAGTGCCCTGCCACCACCTCCCACCCCCACTGCGCCCCTGGCCCAGCTGACCTCCAACCCTTCCACTCCCTCAACACCCTGCTCTGTCGGAGTGCTGCCCCAGACCCTACGTGCCCAGCTGCCCCTGGGCTCCATCTCTGCCACCATTATACTTTAGAGTCTGGAAGGCCAGACACTGGCAATCGACAGCCACATGGTCAGAGAGGATAATGAAGGCAGGTGGCCCTCAGCCTTCCCAGATTAAGCCGGTAGCTGAGAATCTCAGAGGTGTTCAAGTCACTGGATCTTGTTTTTCAGAAAAAACAAACAAACAAATAAACAAAACAACAACGGAATTTCAGAAAGTTATCTTCTATGCACATACCAAATCTTTGTTAGTTTTCACACTAACACCATTCGCTGAACCGACCACGAGGCCCACCTTGGAATGCCAGCTCCACTGTGTTTCCCTCCCATGGGCAGAGGCCAATGCTACTTACTGCCTCAGATTCTGCAAACCCAAAGCTGCACAATTCGTGCACACCCTCAGGTCCTCCAGCAAACTCCCACTTCAGTTGAGGAAGAAGCTGCCCTTATTTAGCTTGAACAACAAAGATGGGTAAGAAGGTGTACAAAGATCTTGCAAAAAAAAAAAACACCCTAAAACAATTTTGGCTATTGAATTACCACTGTTTCTAGTAAGATCTCAAAGACAAATCACATCAGGAGAGATATGCCTAGTGGTCAAGAGCTGAGGTTCTAGGCCCAGCATTCTGAGTTCAATAGCTGGTTCTCACTGACCAAATGCCTTGGGGTAGTTACCCTACCATCTTCCACCTCACTCTAGTATCCCATCTCACTTCGACCTTATTCTACCTTCCTCCAACTGTACTCTACTTCACTCTATCTCATTCCAACCTTATTGTAACCTTTCTCCACTTCACTCCAGCCTTGCTCCATCTTGTTCCGACTTACTCTACCTTACTCCAACCTTACTCTGCCTCACTCCGCCTTACTCTCTAGCCTTACTGTATATCC